>NC_063372.1:4044762-4059762 GCF_021869965.1 Rhincodon typus
GAAAGAACAGTGAGAAATGGAATACAGGATGGTGCGTCCACTGTGGCCTTAGTCTTGTATGCACAATCAAATGTAATGGGGAGGCACAAAGGGCCTCTTTGGAGATGAGGCAGTGCACAAATACAGACAGCAGTGTGCAAACAAACCCATTGGAAGGATACAAGGAGTCCAACAAAAGGAAATCTGAAGTTTGGGTTACTTATTAACTGGAGTGATTGCATTTTATTGATAAGTGGTAACTTTCCAGCTGGCAGCATTGGGAGTGGCAGGCTGCTCTCTGCACAGAAACAGTATGCTGTTTGCCAGCAGCAAGTAGTTGGTTAATGTTTTCCAAGAAAATCAGTGCCCTATCTAAACAGCACAGTCAAGCTACAGGTGTGCGCCAGGAGGTCAGTCTGATTCCACAGGTGTAAAAATGCAGGAAAGCACGTACAAACTCAGTTAAAAGCATCAGCAAACAGCTATAAACCTTAGCAGAGAGAGAAAGAAGCACAATGTAAGAGAGGGGTGCAGAGAAACAGTGAAATAAAAAGACACAATATTGAAAGATTTGTTCCATAATTACAGCTATTAAATAAGAATGAAGCGCATTTATTTCAGCATGATTTCTTATAAAAGCACCCAACTCCTCATGTTGATTTTTAACGAACTGCAATATAAATAGGTTCTGATCAGGCTGATAAAGTTAGATTTCCTGCTCCACTCCTCCCTTGAGGTTTACAACACCACATGCATAAGATAACCTAAAGTATGTATGGACCAGTTCACAGCTAGGTTATAGTGCAATGTGCAGGTTAATTGAAGTTGATTCATATTAAAACAATTGAATATTAAATTCCTCACATAACATACAAAAGAGATTTAGGGAACAAAAATTCAAGCCAAGTGAGATAGGGTAAAAAGTGACTGTCATTTTTCTGCATTCGTTTAAGGATGATGACATGGAGCTACAGAGGAAATTGTGCAGAATATAAATCGAAAGACAAATATATACTATGAATAAACAAATCTAAAGAAAATAAAATATGGAAGCAAGTGCACAAAAGAAAGGGATAGACAAGGCCAGGTGGATAGATAGATAGATAGATAAAGAGAGATATAAAAGACACACAAAAAGGAAAGAGGCAAGGAGACAGAAGTGAGAGCAATGTCACCTGATGCAACTCTTGTTAAAGTGGCTACGGAGACACAAAATTCAAGGGGTTCAGAGAGATTTTAGTTCCATAAAAACAAACAAAATTAAATTAACAAAACTTCATTACATACTTTGATCATTACTATTAGAAATACTGCAACATAATTCTATTAATATTGACTTTATCCCAAAAAATTATATTACAATTCAGAAGTATAAAAATAAACTTTATAATAATTCCGCAAACTGGCTTACTTTTGACCATGATTACATTAACCACGCAACATATTTAAAGTATACACATTCAGAAGAACAATTAGAAGTTATATATGTGACGTAGAAAAATATATTTTGGATGTATAATTACTGACACATAAAATAAATTCTATCCCTGGGAGTAGAGTTCCCTTGTACAGAATTAGAAGTCCACAATGCTGCTTAAAGCTGAAGACCGTGTAGATACTTATGCAGATGGACCTGGTGCATCTCAGATACACAGAGGTTGCATCTCCATCAGGCAATGTTGACCTGTTCCTGCAACTGTTCATAAAGAGTGAAACATTTCCCTGTCCAGAACCTTCTCACCTAAGTTGTAGAGAAACTTGGAGTACCAATGGATGCCATTCTCCTGTGTAGCATTGCAATGCCTAGGATGGAGGACTGGTAACAAAGAAGTCAATGAGTGAAAGAGTCTGAGAGGTGCAAATGCCAAATGCGCCCAGTGGTGCTTCTCTATCATTGCATAACAAGATGCCAGTACATTATTCACTAACAGTGTGCCATGAGACGTCAGTGGTGCGTAGGCACCAATGTACTCCTCCACATAGATAGCTTTAATCCTAGATGAACGCAACTGGCCTGAGCCAATCTCTCTTACAAGGACGAACTGACCTGTTCGTACTCGACTAGCAAATATCGGCCTAAAGTTCTCCATTCTGTCAGTGTTATTATCAGAAACAAAGATGAGATGTGCTGCTGTGAGTTCCATCCACAGTCTGGAATCTTCAGTCTCCAGCACAGTGAATGAGATCCTCAGTTGTTCTTCTTTATCGAGGAAGAGAAGGACTTGACTGGGGACCACCTGACCAGCTGCATTTACTGTTAAGACCCTGTCCCCAGGATTCAGCTCTGACACAGCTCGGGTTTTCCCATTTTCCAGTGTTACCATGGCTTTAGAAGGGAAACAGCCACCCGTTTTGGTGGCCAATGAGTTGTCTGAAAGATAAAAAGAATCAGGGATTAAACATCCAGAACTTACTCACCAAATCAGGTTCTCCAGCTCTGTGACAAAAAAATTAAAACAATTAAAAGAATCTTTAAATGAAACAGGATACATTGGCTCAGCACCCCAGGGCACTGCAGTGGGGAAAGTAATTAGTTAGGGTTCCCCATTCCTAATTGCTTTTCAGTGACCCTTTTGGAAAGGGTGCATGTGTGGATATGGTGAGGCCGTGCTGCCTATCACAGTCAAATAACTGGAGAAATACTCACTGGAATGGACTTATATGTCAAGACCACCTTTTAAGAGAGGTACTGAAGGGTTACCAGGATGAGTTTGTGCCTTCAGCAAGGAAAAGAGCTAGGAAATGACAGGAGAAATAAATAAACCTAATGAAAAAAGGTTACCTAAATAAATAAACCTCATGAAAAGAAGAGACAGCATCCTCACGTCATCGAAACCAATGAACTGAAAACACAATTTCTCACTCAGCATGGTCATAACATTCTGCCAGCAGCACAATACATGTTAAAGCTGTAAATATCTTCATCACAAACTGAAGGAGCCCATTGAATACTCTTGAGAGATGAAATCAATTTTGTGGGAAACGGGTTATTCACTGAACAGGAACCAACTTTACTAGGTCACTATGAATTAGGTCATTAATGTCAAAATTGGACACAGGAGGGTCTTTTCCTGCTGTTTTGTTGTTGATTTATTGAGAACTTGAAGGTGGCAATCAACCTTCTGCCTTTAAGGCTGCAATGCACTTAGGAAATACAGTTAAAATCCATCAGCTGGAATGTGCTGGAGGGGAAAGAAGCAAAATCCTATTTATCCAATCATACACATTTGAAAGAACATTTTCATCAGAGATCTTGGCAGCAGCATGAAGGGCAACTACAATTCAAGTATGATGTTTTGATATGGACTTGTTAAAAGGGGATAATATGGCCTTGGGGAAAAAAACTCTTTCAAGAAGCAGAATTGAGATTGTTAGCCTGTAGTTTCTTTTTTAGAAAATATCTTATGGTTTTCTCCAGCTTTGTTTCATGATATCGATGGTCAGACAAGAGAAAAATTAGGCAGCACATTGGCATCTTCCTGCTCTAATTACTCTATAGCCAAGCACTTAAAAAGATTTAAAAGCAGAAAATACTTTCTCACTAATTTTTTCCTGTTCTCCTTGTGGTACCAGAGCTGGCAACTATGAACCACCCAGCAGCAGCTCCACCAAAGAGCCAATTTCCCTACCCGTAGCTCAGGGGGGAAATACTGTGTTACAATTAGCTGAGAGCACAGTGGCGTAACTGACCTGGTCAATACCACACTTGGCAGTAGACTTACCTTTGGAACCATACAGACAGGAAGCGGTTTTTACATTGGTGTTGGGGTGGGTGATTTCGCAGGGGCGGATGGGGTAAACTATAGGCTAGACCCCGAGATTTTGAAGGAGTTGAATTAGTATACAGATCAACTGAGAAAACTGCAGCTACACCTGCATGCATCATTATTTATTCACTGCTTTGAAATGGTTAGGGCCCATACCTCCTCCGAAGCAGCTTCAGCAACAATCTCAGTAGTATTTGAAAGCTAAAATGTTTTCAAATAAACACCACAGCACTGAAAGTAAAGCAGCTAAATGTGTATTTTTTACAACTGGTTTTTGAGAGGGTCAGTGTGGCTGTCATACAGAAGTCACAACATCAAGATTGCACAATCTGACCTAGTTAATAATTATAAATTATGTGGATTGTAAATTTTTGGGATCCTGGGCCAAACTTAATTGCAAGCAAATTTTTGTTATTGCCCACAAGCTAAAAGCACGAGCGGAAAAAAAAATCGCTCCTTTAATCAAACTGAAAAACTGCAAAAACAGTCAAATTTACGAACAGTAATAATGATGTTGCAGTTAGATGAGCCACTCCACAGGCTACAGAAATGGGTTGATGTGTGTCATGTACTTGGAAGGGTTAGCTGGCTTCAAAGTATGGATAGGCTTGGATTATTTGTTACCTTCCTACCCCATCCAGTCCCACATGCTTGGTGTTAAAATGATCCTGGTCTATTCCAGTGTCGCCAGCTGACCCATGGAACCAGGAGAAGCCAGGCTTGATGCGATTAGCTGATCTCAGGCAAGGCAGCAGGAGAGATTAAATTCACCTCAGTCAGGGTTCCTGCTCCAATTACAAACCAGTGACATTGCTTTAAATGTGTGTGCATGGACAACAGATGAGGACAGGATTGGGCTCAGCTTTGGTGTCTTCCATAGTTGAATGAGCTTCCACATGATTACTAATGACTAAGATGGGATATTATAGGACAGATAAAGGTAAATAGTCCTACTGGACCAGAAGGCTGCTGTCTCATTAGGGAGAAATCACTGGTGATGAGTTTAAGCTGAGGGTCACCACACCTCAGGCAACGGAGAGGTTGAGAAGGTGAGTCCGTCATGGTAACCTCAACTGGTGCAGGAATTGAAGCCAGGCTGTTAACATCATTCTGCATTGCAAACCTGTTGCCCAGCTAACTGAGTTAAATAGCCACGCCCCCACCCCCCCCCCCACCAACCCCATCCTTCTCTCCCATCCCCTCCCTCGGTATAGTCATTCAACAGTACTTACCATCATAATTATGCAAAAACATGTGGAGAATGTGTACTTTTAATTACAGGCATATAAAAATGCAAATTCCCACTGAAAAACACAGTCCAAGTAATAAATTGTCATCACAAGACAATAAAACACCAACAGTTACAGTGATTCTAAAGTACTGCAGAGACTGCAGATCTGAAATCAAAACAAAGTGCCAAAAGAAAGTCAGTAGGTCTGGCAGCATCTGTGGAGAAAATAACGGGGAGCTGAATTTTACTATAAATTGACTAAGTGGAGGGTTTCTTTCTGTTAGCCCTAGTGAGTTTTCTTACACTGTCTTCACAAACTCACCGTGTTACCTGTGACTACACCCTTATGCCACCCCACCAATCATATCTGCCCACTCGACACAGGCCACTGCTGGGATCTCCCTGGATTTCTGCTATCTGCACCACCTTTAAAACCCAGCCGTGCACTGGGTCAGGCATTGGCTCTCTGCAGCTGCCCTTCCTGGTTCCTGTCAATTGCCCCAGAAGATAACTATCACCCCACTTTGCTGACAGGGACCTGGGATTCCTGGTGGATGGGGTGGGGCGGTCATTGCCCCTGGAGAATGCCCTGAGATGTTGGTGACTGACGGAGGTCTGATTTGGAGTCAGCAGGTTACTGCTCTGACTTTCATGTCAGGAATTGTCTCTGTGTACTTTCTATCCTGAGGGTGGGAGAATGGGAAGCTCCATATCAATGAGGCCAGGTGATGTCATAATGAGATGTTAATGTATGCTAATCTATGTAAATCAGCCTCTCGCCACTCACTGACGAGAATCACGTCTCACTGTTCAACACTCCATTGGAAAATGGGACTTCTGGCTCTCGTGTTGGGAATCTCCTCACTGCCCATCTCATGCAAATTTTCTCATCAACGCCCACATTGTTCAGTGCTTGGGAAAATTCAGCCCAGAATTAACATTTCAAGTTCAATATGGCTCTTCTTTGGAACTGAACTCAAAATGTTTCCCAAAATTTTCTGAAGAAGGGTCCCGACCGGAAACGTCAGCTTTCCTACTCCTCTGATGCTGTCTGGGCTGCTGTGTTCCTCCAACTCCACACTGTGTTATCCCAGACTCCAGCATCGGCAGTTCTTACTATCTCAAAATGTTGACTCTGTTTGTCTCTCCACAGATGTTGTCAGACCTGCTGAGTTTCTCCAGCACTTTGTTTTTAATTCAAATATTTGTCTCTAAACAATGTCTAGGATCTTGCCTAGTGACTTAAGGTACCAATTAAAATAACTTGCTCACCTTAAATAGGGCTGAACTGTTTATGACAGTTTCTGAGATCGAAATATATTTTATTTACTATACCAAGTTTTATGATTAGATAGTGATAGAACTATTGAAAATATTCAAATAGTGAAACAATCAGGGGTGGATGAACTGCCCAATGTATTGCTAAGCCATTCAGACAAAGTTCACTCCAGCTTTGACATCCTGAATTTGTAGATATCAGCTTAGACAGCAACTGAAGCACAACAGTTGCACCCCCCCACCCCCCACCTCTCCCCACCTGGGCTTACTGAAAAAGGAGTGAAACAACAACCAGAGTTCCCAAATCACCATCTTGTTAGTCCTGCTGAAAGAACTTGATTTGCAAGAATTTGCCTCTTTCGGAAGGAACCAGAGCTTGCAGTAGTCTATTGTTTCCTCAGCCAAATTCTCTGTCCCTATAAGCATTCTTCTCTGTCCTTTATAACATGGAGCCTAGAGCTAATCTCTTAAACAAGTTCATCTCCTTTCAAAAGAACTTCAAAAAAAAATTCCAACAGAAATGTTCACCCTCTCACCCCTAAAATATTATTTATAAAAATATAAACAATGCCTGGAAGCATGTAATACTGTTATATTTTTGACAACTGTATGAATTGCTTGAGGTTCACTCTTGTGGGTCAGGATGTCAGCTTTGTAACCTTCTGAGTTGTTATTTATGTTCTATATAACTTCTCCATCTTTTGCTGATAAATAATATTGTTTAAAATCAGGCCTGATGCATTCCTAGAACAGATCCTTTGTGCAAATCTGTCCTTATCTCCAATCTTTCTAAGTTGCCCAACCCAAGAGCATCATAAGAACTTCGGTCCCTATATATTATCTTCAAAGCTGGCTTTTGGATCGCCGCCAATTGACTGGATGACCCAAATGTTAGGCTAAAACGTGAAACCTGGCAAGCTCATGCCACACAAAGCCTGATCAGTCTTCTGTAAAAGAATAAATCATCAGAACTAAGAGCAGTTCTTTTAAGGCACTCAAAAATAATACAATCTCTTCCAACCCTTTCCATATATGCATGATCTACAAGGATATTCCATTTCAGGTCGTTGATACTGCAATATCAAATTTTAATAGCAGGGCAAGTTGTACTCAATCAGCACCAACTGCATTGAAACAAGAACTGACATTGCCAATAATCAATTGTTGATTCTCACTTGAAAAATGTAGTGACATCCTAAAGCCCAGTGCAATTTGACATGACAATGCCAATGACGAGGAACAAAGCAGAATATGCCCACCCCATGAACTCATATCGGGAAGCAATTTCAACACTAATCCTATTTTTGTTTAACTCTCTAGGTTTGTGGCATTATTCGACCTTCACGGACATAAATGTCTTGCAATTGCTGCTGGATATTGATTGTTGAATATAGAAATTTCCTGTAATCAACAAAAAGGTAAGAACTTGGTAAACATGGACCAATGAAACGACAAATCCCTTTAAATCGCTCTGTGAACATTATGGTCAGCTGCTTTTGTATTATTTTTACCACGGGAGCCTGCAAAGAATAAAAAAAAAAGTCCTGACTGACACACACTGGGAGTTCACTACTGGTAGAAATGCCACAGCTCCCATTTTCAATTGTAGTGATTTGAATAAAGAACTTATTTTTGCAGTTGGTATTCAACCATTTGCTTTTCTTCTAATTCCTTGCTGTTCTCCCTCCTCGCCTGAAGGCCCATGCCTTTGCTGGACAGCTACATCACTGCCTGCAACTCTTGAGTAACTCATCCATGCTTTTCTTCATGTGAGCCTGGAGTTGCAGGTGTTGTGGTCGATAACGCAAATGTTAATGATACCTTATAGCTGCACACACACTTGCTATCCTTGGGGGTTCTCTATTGCTGTCCTTAGGCTTTGAGTCCAAATATCATGTTCGCATCACTACTGTTGCTAACTGAGGACAAATTACACATTAAAGCTGGGACTAGCTTGATATGTACTATTCAGTATTAGTTGACCACTGACCCCTCAGAGTAATTGCAATATTCAGGTATTTGGATGGAGGGTCACCATCATTTGATGACTACTGCAAAAATGAACTGTGGACCAGATATGCAAACCATTCAAGTGCTGAACAAATATACAACTGGAGCCCTGTCAACTTTAGTTATGCCTGCTTGCTGGTGCAGTACTGGTAGCTACTTTTTGTGGCTTTTATGCATATAACAGTTTTTAAATGGAAAATAACAATAACCAACAATTGTATCACCTCAATAATCAAATATAACTATAGTAATTTATTAAAAACACTGGAACCATTTTTTTATTCATTAATTGGACTCAGCCTTTGCTGAATTTATTGCCCATCTCTAACTGCCACAGAGAAGGTTATAGTGAGAAGGTTATTTTGAATGAGTGCATTCCATGTGACCTGCCCACAACGTTGCTTGGGAGGACCTCATAGATGGTAGACAGGCTTTGGGAAGTCAGTAGGCAAGTTGTTCATTCAGAATTCCCAGCCTCTGGCTTGCTGTTGAAGCCATAGTATTTACTATGCTGGACCAATTGAGTTTCTTGTCAGTGGTAACTCCAGGATTTTGAAAGTGGGGAATTCAGCAGTGGTGATGCCACTGAATGTCAAGGGGAGATGGTTCAATTCTCTCCTTGGAAATGGTCATTACCTGACATTTGTGGCACATCAGCCCAAGCCTGAATTTTGTCCAGGTCTTGTTGCATTTCAACATGGACTGCTTCAGTATCTGATGAGTTGTGAATGGTGCTGAACACTGTGCAGTAAACATCCCGACTTCTGACCTTATGATGAAGAGAAGGTCATTGATGAAGCAGCTGATGATGGTCGAGCTGAGGACACTACCCTGCAGAGATGTTCTGTGGCTGAAATGATTGACCTCCAACAACCACGACCATCTTCCTGTTTGCTAGGGCTGACTTCAACCAGCAGAGAGCCCTGACTAAGCATCAGTTAGCAGGCTCTTCTTTTGTAAATGCTGCTTGATAGCACTGTTAACAATCAATTTCCATAGCTTTACTGATGTTTAGTAGACAAATGAGTTGGTAATTGACTGGGTTGGATTTGTCCTGCTTTGTGCATGTAGGGCTTACTGGGCATCAAGTGCTGAGAAGTGTTGTAACTGTATTGACACAGCTTGGTGAAGGGTGTGGCTAATGCTGCAGCACAAATCTTTAGTACTGTTACTGCAATATTGTCAGGGTCCACTGTTTTGCAGTATCCAGTGCCTACAGCTATTTCTTGTTGTCACATGGAGTGAATGAACTTGGCCGAAGGCTGGCATCTGTGGTGCTGGGACCCTCAAGAGGACACCAAGATAGATCATCCACTTGGCTCTTCTGACTGAAGATTGTTGTGAATACTTCAGCCACACCTTTTGCACTGATGTGCTGGGCTTCCCCATCATTGAGGATGGGGATATTTGTCTCTTCCTGTTGGTCGGGGACAATTGAACAACAGCCTTTCACAATAGCACTGTACTAAGCCAGTTTGTATCAATACTGAACTTTGGAAAACTACCTCCAGAATGTTAAGCAATTCAGTATCATTCAACCTCATGGTGATTGTGAAATTTTCATACTTTGATTTTTATGTTGTATTAGGCCTTCAAAGGTACAGTAATAGATTTTGCTATTCTAAATGTGGGATGTGTGGAGAGCCACGCGGCATAACATAGCATTAGGTACTGGTGTGAACAAGATCATCACCAGTGGCATTAGTAACAGGACTAAATTGAGGCGGCAAGTTCAACAAGTGGATTGAATTGTGACTTTTCTGAGACTGCATCAATCACAATAGACTAACAGGCCAAGCACAAGACTGCCAATATCAGTGAACAGCTTTTAAAAAAAAATCACCAGCACAAGATCTGCAACACAATGACTAAGGATTTAATCAATATCAGGTTTAAGTAATGTTTGTGAATTGCTTTTAGTTTGCTGACAGTGGCACCATTTCTGGCAGCTCCTGTGCAGTAGGGGTTAAAGCCCATGTTCACAGAATCACTACAGTGCAGAAGGAAGCGATTTGGCCATTGTGTCTGCACCTGCTCTCTCAGTATTATTGACTTTTTGCCTCAATCCTGCACATTATTTTGTTTAAGTAAACATCTAATATCCTCTTGAATACTGCAACTGAACCTGCCTCCACCACACTTCCAGACAGTGCAGTCCAAACCCTAACCACCAGCTAGAAGTAAAAGGTTTTTTTTCTTTGCCATGCATTTGCTTCTTTTGAAAATTACTTAGTCCCAGTTTCTCCAATCCATCTTCATAACTGAAGTGTCACATCCTGGAACTGTTCTTATAAATCTCCTCTGCTCATCCTTCCTGAAGTGTGGCACTCAGAACTGTACACAATACTGCAGCTGTAGTCTATTCAACATCATAGACAAGTTCAGCAAAATCCATTTAGTTGTTGTATGCTATGCCCCTAATAATAAAAGCTGGATATTGTGTGCTTTATTAACTGCTCACTCTACCTATCCTGCCACCTTTAATGACACCATGTTTGACTACCCTCGCATTGCAAATAACAAAATAACTTAAACAACCAAGGGTTTTGCAGCTTACACCAATCACTTCCCCAAGAGTGAGTTAGCTAGGTCAGTGGGTGGAGGTGGGGTGGGGGGGCGATCACATGGAAATGATAAGTTATCTTAAACTATTTACAGGGAAGCATCCTCTCAACTAGGGCCTAGTTATTGGCAGAGAATTGGGTGTGGTTAAACATAAAAGTGTGGGCACAGCAGAAAATACAGTAAAAACCATTTACTGAATAAATAATACAAACTGCTCAAGATTCACTTTCATGGTCATAATGTTGTTTAAGCTCTCCAATTAAATTACAACCTTGTAATCACTCCCTGTAGTCTGTTGTTATATTACAGCACGTCTGAAAGGAAGATTAGAGTTCAGACAAAATGAAACTGCAACATCTGGCAAAGATTGAATAATAAACACTTCTGCTTTTTACAAAGAACAGTATGGCAAAACACTGGCGTCAAGCGGGAGTTTAAAGAAAGGAGTGACAGTAGCCAACTAAGGATGTGGTCAAACAAGCAGGTTTTTGAAGGTGCAGAGTGTCTCAGCAAGGTCTAAGAGTTTATGAAAAGAATGTCACAACTGTTCTCACTGATGTCAGTAAACTGAGCACAAATCAACATCGAGCCTATAACCTTCCTGGTTTGTAGCAACATTATTTACTGTACCATTAGCAGATACATCAACAAAGGTTGGGAGGCCAATGAAGAATGAAATATGGGATCTGACATGACCTAGAAGTCAACAGGGGCCCTTCAGTTTAATCTGATATTAATCAACTACCATTTTTGTTATATTCTCCCTTGCTGGCCCATATTTTGTTGCTTGATAATGCTCCTTTCATTATGTCACTTTTGGTTATTTCATTTTTTCAAATTTCATTTAGTTTTGGCAAGAGAACAAGCTGATCTACACCTAAGAACGATGATAGGTTACTACATAGGTTCCTCTAATGCCTCAGTGTTTTTTGTAGTGATTGGATGTGCAAGGTTCTGATCTGAAGTCTGTACTGGTCTCTGTTTAGGGTTGAGGGTGGATGAGGAGAACCATTGATGTCTCTGCTTTCAAATGCTGGAGGCAAGGTGAAGGAGGGTTCCAACTGTGATTCTCAAATAGCTTGCCAACATGTACATATGAATAATGGGTACTTGGGTCAGGTAGTGGAAGATTTAATGCAAATGTTTTTAGGAGAGAAGAATACTGGCAGAGAAAATAAAAATGCTGTATTGCACATTTGCAATCCTGAAGCTGAGAGAGGTGTAAAATCAGTCAATACTGCACAGGGCTTGTGCAATTTAGCATGGCTAAGTGAACCAGTCATGTCTCTACAATTTGAGCAGTTTAATAACCCCAGTGGGCTCCAGCAGGAGGCTAATTAAATATTGACAGAATTTATCTGCTGACTGCTGGCCAAAGCCTTGGGAAGGTAACAATATTCAAAGCACTGAAACCTTCAGCAATCTTTGCAATCAATCCTATTTTATTCCCATAGGATCTTGCACCTGTCCTAACAACCAATGTGCTCAACAGTAAAATATTCTCTGGGATACAGGGATGAATAAAATATGTTCAAAGCAAATAGAGCAGAATTGTAGATGGATACCCACAGATGATAGAAATATTTGTTAAGATCGGTGGAGAAACTTTCAGTCTTTGAGGAGCAACAGTATTATAGATGTTAAAATGTGGAATCAGTTTTCTTCAGAGTTCATTAACACGCCAACAAAATCAGTACTGTAGCAAGGATCCAGCTGGCACTAGCAGAAGGGACTGGTCAATATCCATTTTATATGGACAGGTGCACATATTAAAACAAATCACCAAGTGGCCCAGTGAACCAGGCTGGCATATCTGAGCCCTCAATGTGGTCCCTGCACCCTAACAAACTCTTGGATTTCCTTGTAATTGCAGTTCAATAGCAGACCTCCCACAAACACTATTAAAGTAAAGTCAGAGATTTGTATACCATCTTTCACATTCTCAAGATGTCCTAAAGTGCTTCACAACCAAAGAACTATTTTTGAACCCACAACGTTCAAATTCAGAAAGATGAGTGCTTCTACTGAATTGAGCTGACTCTTCGTGCAGGACAAGAAAACCCTGAGGCTAAACTAGAAAATTTAGAACTTGTGTGTAAGCTTTTAGGCTTATGCAGACTTTTTGACAATGGTGAACATCACAACCAGGCAAGATGTTTTACTCAACCAATTTTCAGACTTCACCTATCCAGTGCCTCCTGTTGGAAAGTGAATCAATTGTAGAAGTGCTGGCTATACCAATCTCTAACCTGCCAACAGTTACAACACACTGCCACTATTCCAGTGGATACCAGGGGCTGGACCTCCATACCAGTGATAGGAAACAAGGGTCAGGACTCTGCTGGGTACAAAACCTGCCCAATTGGGAATCACTATTTTCAAGAGGAGGTGCTCCTTTAATTGGACATCTACTTAATTGGACATCAACGTCTACTTAAGGGCAGCCATCAGGCTCTTGAAGCTAGAGGCTCTATCAACGTTTTGCAGCTTGAGAGGATCAGCTGGCTACAATAGGTGATTACTAACAGAAGGTGCTTTAACATGGAGCCATCTTCTTGCCAACATTTTTTAAAAGTTTAAATAACAGAAACAGGAGCCAGGGCACCAGTGTGGAAATGGGTGGAGAAGTGAAATCCCTGCACCTACATTCAAGTAGGGAGTACTTTTAGGCCTGCCTAGTGCACTGGCCCCTGGCCTGCTGCTGGATACCACCTCTAGGCAATTAAACTGCCTTTTCCAGCCTCTCCAATGTCAGTTCAGGAACCTGGAAGCCAAAAGGATTACCCCAGTCAACCTCCCTTGAGTGTACTTAATAAGGCTCTTTCATGTACTGAATTTGCTACCCGCTATTGTGAGAACAGGTAACCCTGCTAGCTCAGAACCACCTTTGCCAAATTACCTGCTGCCAGGAAATTGGCATTACCACCTAGCACTGGTAATTTGGGGCTCTATCCACCTCCATTCTCCCCCTCGCCCTCTGCAGGTCCTTAAAATTCAGAGCAGAAATCAAAATGAGAACATTTCAAAATGCATTACACAGTATTGCAGCTGTTTTAACCTTCCACTGGTGCAATAAGAACAAATTGAAGATACACACAAAACCAAAAAAGACTGTTTAAAAAGTCTTAACATCTCTCTGTCTCAAGAGAAAAATAATCATGAAAGTTCCCTTTCCAGGTGAAAAGGATTGTGGTTTTCTATCGAGTTCAGAGGTAACATAAAATTAGATTAAGTGAGGCTCCAGGGGTAAAAATTCCTTTGCTTTGATTAATAACGGTTAAAAGTAGCACAGAAATTCAAGTGAACACAGGAACCAGTTTGTTAAAATTGGAACACAGGATTTCTGCCTATAAGCTTCCAAAAATATACTGTAGAACCTTTGAATGAAGGCAGAAACTTCAGGTTGAGCAAGTGCAAATTGCAAATCTTCAGCAACTGCAATTGCATAGCTAGGGAAATTTGACAATGGGGCTGCTTTGAAAAAGTGTGGCAATGTAAGATTACCAGCATCACCGTCTGTTTTAGGCTACACTATTATCAAAGCAAAATAGTGCATGCTGAAAATTTGGAATAAAAACAGCAAAGGCTGGAAATAAATCATGTTCTGGCGGTATCTGTGGAGAGAGAGGCAGAGTTCATTGTAGATTTGAATTTTCCAAGTGGGATGTAGGTCCCCACCCAAGGCTGGAATATGGCCAAGAGATATGGCAGCAGCTTCCTGGTAATCCAACATTCCATCCAGCTGTAAACCCTGCCCTGCCCACCTCCCTGGTACCCACTATAGCCATTGGGCTATCCAGTGGAAGGTTCTGCTCCTCTATAACATGGCCTGGTGGCTGTGGTCTTTGATTTTAAAAAACATAAAAGGTTTTCAGAGCCTCCATCTTAAGGTGCTCTTCCTATCTCCTATTTACATCAGCAACTCTCACTTTTTCGATGTCAGGGCTAATCCCTAAGTGCTGGAGGTCTCCTGCTCATCCGCCATCCTTGGGAGCCCACCCTTCTTCCTTGCTTAATTGGATGAGGTCCCTGGGAGCGGCCACTTAATCAGCCAACTCCTTCAAAATCCAGCACAATATTGATGAAAAGTCATCATGCTGACTCATGACTTAGATTTTACCAGCCTTCTGGAAATTTGCTGGAGGGAAGAAGAGTTGGTAAAATGGCTGC
>NC_063372.1:4060262-4069638 GCF_021869965.1 Rhincodon typus
CTTCATAATGTTTGATGGAACAAAGTTCTTCCTCATCCATGATCTAACATTGCTCAATCTAACATAGAAGTAGTCATGAAGTCAATAGGTGTGGAGGAGTGGCATATTCAGCATGTACACAGACCCGTCCAAACTAGAAAAAGTAATAGACTAACCCTGAAACAGTCAGGTACATTAGAAGTGGAGACTGGAGGAGAAGATATTGCTGAAAATGCATTGGATATTTTGGGATATGTTAGAGTAGTAGCACAGAGGTAGACAACCTCTGTAAGGTTGGTATCAGCAGTGTTAAAGGAGAGGGGAATGATGCCCGTGAGAGGAAGCATTAATGATCTCAATGAACATTGAGGCAAGGAATACCAGTTGAATGGAGAGGGCACTGATGAAGGACAGTGTGGTGAAGTTTGCAGAGGTCAAGAGAAAGCTACAGAGTTTCATGGAATCGAGGCTACTCTGAGAAGAAAGCCAGTGAATGAAGAGGTCATGGTTAAGTCAACTGTATGAACAGTCTGAATCTTAGAGAGAAAACGTCTGGAAGGTCTGTACATTTGACATTGAATATGTGGGTGGAAGAGAATGTTAATTACTGAGAAGAACATAGAACATTGAACATAGAAGAAGCCTATAATTGTCCCAGCACAATTGTCTTGGTGATTATGGTCATGCTGTGGTAATGTCACTGCACTAGTAATCCAGGGGCCTAATGCTCTGTCCACCCTGGTTCAAATCCCACTATGACAGCTGGTGTAATTTAAAATAATAAATCTGGAACATAAAGCTCGTCTCAATGATGGCAATCATAGCAATTATCGTTGTGATAACAATCCATCTGGTTCACTAATGTCCTTTAGGGAAGGAAAACTGCCATCCTTGCGTAGTCTGGCCTACATGTGACTCCAGAAGAACAACAATGGGGTTGACTCTTGATTGCCCTTGGAAATGTGCAAACAAGCCACTTAATTCAAGGTCAGTATGGGATTGGGAATAAATGCTGGCCTTGCCAATGATGCCTACATCCCAGGAAAGAATAGATAAACTCTCTGGAATAATTCCGACTTTGCCTATGGATGGAAGGTTTCTAGAGAAGGTTATATGATTGGAACCTGGATAACCAAGCCAATGGTGTTCACATTTCTGTCACTCTGGCTTGACAGTACAGGGGTGGGAACCACACCTGTCTCTACATAAATCGTTTAAGTATTACATTGCACTGGGCCTTTTTCTAGTCAAACGATGACTAATTAATTTTACATTGTAAAATCTTTGGGGAAAAATGAAATAAATGAAGGATCTATGTGATATTTGTATTCAGTATCATGGAAGAATATTAGTTGTGAGTGGTGATTTAGTCAATTTACTGTGGGTTGGTGCTGTGGTGTGTGGGAGTTTGAGTTCTCATGAAGACCGAGGGGTTTTCCTACACACATTTTTCATAGTTTTTTAAATCTTTATATGTTGTGTTTAATATTTTAGTCCAGAGTTTGTGAAATTTGAAGCATGAGTTAGTCTAGTCGGTAGTGATCAAAAAATTATTTTAAAAGAATAATTTTCTGACTTTGTGTTTCCTATGGGAACCTGTGTCGAAAATTCATGGAAGTATGATATTCCATTCACTTGAGTTAATTCTGCACTTAAATGTGCCCCTTGTGCAAAGTGTGAAGTAAAAAAATTACTATTTGAAGTTTTACAGTTAGTATGCTTCTGTCACAGTGCAGATATTAAAGTTTAACACTTACTTTTGAGAGTTTTACATATTTAACAATTTTAATAAATGGAAGAAAGTCAGCCATTTGCTGCTGGTTTTCCCAACCTTGATAACATGGTCTCCTCCTAAGGGCAAGAACTGGGGATGAACAAGTGCTGCTCATTTAGACCCTCAGGATGTGCTTATTTAAACAGTGGGAATTCTGGCAATATGCCACCTTAACAGGTAAACATCATCATTCTGTCTCCGAGTAACTTTGGTGAGGAAGGAAACAGCTAATTCTTATTAAGTGCTATGACTGTGGTTCATGGACCACAACTATCATGTTTGTTGGAATCTTCCATTCATGATCCATTAAAGCTGAACATTAAACATTGAACCATTGCTTACCAGAGTCAGACCACTCCTAATGATTTCCAGACTGTTGCTATGAAAGCAGAAAATATGTTTCTGCATTGCTTTGATAATATATTGCCATTTTTTTAAACTGTGTCTACTGGGCGACTTTTACTTGTAGTCTCTCACCTCGTCTTGGGTTTTTTGGCTTTTTCTAAGTAATAATTATTGGTGCCTGCCCAGTGACTTACCTGATGTGGAGCCAAGCCACGGAAAGCTGCAATGATTGAGCTGCTGAGTTGGATGAGTATAGCTGGTGTCAGACTGGGGGCTGAGGAACTATTTGTGCCCTCCAGTGCTTAAGTGGAATAAATTAGTCAGGGCTCTTGCTCCTGACTGCCCACCACCCAGTAGGAAACACATGGATATGTATATTGCTGAGATCAGGACGAGTGTCACCCATTCCAAGGAGAAGTACTCTGTCGATGCTCATTGTTAAGCTTCACGTGAAGAACGGTCAGTTGGGTGAGATATCCAGGAGAGATTCTCACCTATCAGAAAACATTAGAAATATCCAGCAGGTCAGGCAGTTTCTGGGGAGAGAGAAACAGAGTTAATATTTCAGATGAGTTCTTATGAAAGATCATCTACTTGAAACATTAACTCTCTTTCTGTCTTCACAGGTGCTCCCAGAACTGCTGAGTATTTGCAGCATTTTCTATTTTGGTTTCAGATTTCCAGCATGTGCAGCATATTATTTTTTGTACCAGAGAAACTGCACCCTAGTAAGGAGTCAACGCCTGTAAGGAAGGAAATGTTTTCAATTTATTTTAAGGATAATCCACTCCCAGATATTCCATAGTTGTTGATTAAATGTTGATAGTCTATAAATGCATCCTTTTGTTAAAAAACTTACGTTTATATAGTGCTGTTCATGATCTCAGGATGTCCTACAGCCAGTGGAGTTCTTTAAAGAATAGTCACTGTTTTTATACTCCTTTACCTTGTATCTTCTACCTCTGTGCACTGTTGGAGTTTATCCTTGTAGTGGTAAACATGCAGAATTTCAGCAAACTTCCTGCTCACAGCAAATTAACAGGAACAAGGCACTTTCACAGTTCAGCAGTAACTGGGTGAAGTTACTGCATCAATTTGGAGATGTGGCCTGTAATATTTACAGAAACACATTTCTATAGTGCATTTCCTGTCCTCGGGATGTTCTTAAAATGCTTCACAGCAAGTATTCTTGAAATGTAGTCACTGTTCAATTGGGTGAAATAGCAAACAGCAATGTGCTAATGACCTGATAATCTGTTTTTAGTGGTGTTGATTCAGGAATAAATATTGGACAAGCCACAGGGAAGAACTACCCTGTTCTACTTCAAATAATATTATAGGATCTTTTCCATCATCCCAAAGCATGATACCTCCCAGCAGTTCTACACTCCCTTGGTAAAAAAAGGTAAAGTCACCATTGTCCCATTCTCTCATCAGAAAGATTGACCAGTGGTGGTTTCACCTGAGAGTCACCACACTTCTGGCGAGGGGAGAGGTTGAGAAGGAGAGTCCTTCATAGTAACAGTCATCACTCTGCTTGGCAAACCAGCTGACCAGAAAACTGAGCTAACTGACCCCCAACTTGCTTAATATTTCCTTAGTACTTAGTGTACTGAAATGTAAGCCTAGGCTATGGCGCTGTAGTCTCTGGACTGGAGCTTGAACCCCTAGTGTTCTGAATCAGCGATGAAAATGCCACTGTTGATCCAAAGTTAACAAATTGATTCAGCATCTTCTTTTGTCTATGAAACAACTTGAAAATGACCAGGTAATTGACTGAGTGATAGTAACAAAAATGCTGGTGTCAGAATGGGTGGGCTAGTGATACTGTTGTAAGACATTTTAAAGGGGAGGGGAAGGGCTGTGGGGTAGACCAGTCAAACACAGACTAAACAATGAATGGCAGTGCCGCAAGAATACTGAGCATAGGTTTAATTGCATCAACTCAGCTCTGCCCCTGCATGGAAGAGGATGCTCCAACACACGGAATGGGTTCGTCCAAGGCTCCTAAGCTTTTAGCTAAGACAAGGGACAGTCATTTAATCCATTAATAAAATCTGTGGGACCATGTCCACAAGTGGCTCAATTTGAATATTTCCATTTCCCCCCTACCTCCCCAACTTTCTGCTTAAAATGGCTTAGTTTCTGCTTAGCTCCCCACGGTCACGTATCTGAAATCAATTAATTTACAGGTATCAATTTCAGGTTCAAACCTGTGACCTAGTACATGAAGATAATGACTTATCAAAAAAACGTTGATTGCATATGCCCAAGTATACAAAGTGGTTTAGATTTTCAGTTGTATTGGTGCAACTTGCTGTGAACTGAAAACCTTACAATTGTCAACAGCAACTTGCATTCGACCATTGTTAAATGTTCAGAAAGCTTTCTCAAAGATCGCCTCTGGAAAGAGACCACCGATCATGGGTCAGTCCCAACAGTAAACTAATTGTGAAGAATTGACCCTTGAGTTAGAAAACTGTCTGTCAAAAGATTAGCCTGGAAGAAGCTTTGCTGAATCTGGAGACTATTGGAAAAAGTCAAGAGCAGCATGCTGGATGAGTTTGTTTTTTTTCTGTTTTTTTTTCCCCTTATGATTGCTAATTGTGAGTTTCTCTTCTTTTCTTGCTGCAGGCAGTGGGGCCACTGCTGTAGTACAAGCAGCTCTCTGCAAACCCAAGAAGGAGAGGGTGGCAATAAAGAGAATCAATCTGGAGAAATGCAACACAAGTATGGACGAGCTCCTGGTGAGTTATGGCACCAAATTTAGCCAAGAGTTTGTCTTGCCAAAGTTTTTTGTGCTTACTGTGGCTAGTGCTACAAGATGTTGCACCAGTGAAAGCTAGGGCATTGACAGAACTTGGAAGCAGGTCAATGGCCAATCTCAGAGCCGGTGCAGAGCAAGAAACTAAAACTAAATGACAGCCACAGGGTCAATGAGTAGAGCTTGTCCACTACAAAATTACAGGCTTCAGTTAGCTGTAGATTCAAACAGTGTTTTCTAGTTTGGCAGTAGGCCTGGTTTGCATCATAGAGTTAGGAAAACTGTGCTTTGTGTGAATCTAGATAAGCAGTTCATGCACCTGCTGAAGGCTTCACAACGAGGTTCATCCCTGTCCTTGCTTTTAAGCCCACATATTCATTCTTTCTAGTTTGAACCTCCCCATACCTAATCAAGCATATAGAGGGCAATAGATACAATCAGTGCTTTTTTTTTTGTGAGAATATCTGTTGTTCCAGCATATTTTCAGGGATTTTTGAATTCATTTATGGGATGTGGGCATCGCTGGCTGGGCCAACATGCATTGCCATCCCTGGTTGCCCCTTGAGAAGGTGGCGAAGAGCTGTCTTCTTGAACTGCTACAGTCCATGTGCTGTGAAACCCACAATGTTGTTAGGTAGGCAATTCCAGAATTTTGACTCCGTGACACTGAAGGAACGGCAATATATTCCCAAGTCAGGATGATGAGTGACTTGGAATAATCAGTGTTTTGTTATGGTGATGACTTTTTCTGTTGTTCCAGCTTACGTTGGGTTGTGACAGATTGTCATGGAGTTAAGAGGCACATAATGAAATACTGCTGCAAAACGTTGATCACTTTGTTTTTCTCTGAACAGAAAGAGATTCAAGCCATGAGTCAGTGCAATCACCCCAATGTCGTGACCTATTTCACCTCATTTGTTGTGAAGGATGAACTCTGGTTGGTCATGAAGCTGCTGAGCGGAGGTGAGAAAATTCAGACAGAAAGGAGGAAAAATTCTATCACTCTGGTGTTAATTAGTTGAGTAGATTCAAAATTGGGATATTTTAAACTTTGAGGCACTCAGGGAATTGGAGAGGTGGAAAGTGGGAGCAGGTTAGAGTGAGAGATAGTGAGTGAGCAAAGTTGCTTGTAAGAGAAAGAGATTTGTGTTTGGATGCATGGTGACCCAGCATTTCTTGCTCCTGTTTCAGGCTCTATGTTGGATATAATCAGGAGGACAATCAGCAACAATGAACACAAGAATGGCGTGCTAGATGAG
The DNA here is from genome assembly GCF_021869965.1 of Rhincodon typus. NCBI lineage: Eukaryota > Metazoa > Chordata > Chondrichthyes > Orectolobiformes > Rhincodontidae > Rhincodon > Rhincodon typus. Next base: position 4,066,384 of record NC_063372.1, read on the forward strand.
CCAGTAATAGCAACAGTGTTAAAAGAAGTGTTGGAGGGCTTGGATTATCTGCATAGGAATGGACAAATTCACAGGTGAACTTTCAAGGATTGATCTCGAATGCAAATTGAGTAGAGGAAGTCAGGTAGCAATGTTTAATCCTGAGGGATTTAATTCAGTAATTTTAAATGAACAAGGAATATTATTTCTATCTCTTTAACATGATGCTGTAGATAATCTTTTTATTGAAATATTGTCTATTCCCTCATACAATTCAGGGCATTGGTCAGTATTTTATTTTGTGGTGAAAAATAAATTAAGAACTTGCATTTATGTAGTGTCTTTACTGAATCTGGGACATCGCAAGTTTTACTGTAAGTGAATTTTACAGCCGATTTTATGACTTTCAGTTGTAATATAGAAAACGCAGCAGCCAGATTCCTCACAGCAAGGTCTCACAAACAGTACTATGACAATGACAGGTGATCTGGTTTTGTGATCTTCGTTGAATGATTAAATATTGGTCAGGGCACCAGTGAGAACTCCCCTGCTTCTTTAAAACCAACATGACATGGGATCTTTTGCATCCATCTAAAACCTTAGTTTAACATCTCATTTGAAAAACAGCATTCCCTCAGTACTGCAGTAGGAATGAGAGCCTGGATTACATGCTCAAGACTATGTAGTGCAACCTGAATCCACAACGTCTTGATAGAGGTGAGAGTTCTACCAATGACTCAGCTGACACTGATGCCTTCAAATCAGCTCAGGATGCAATAGCAGAGCATTTATAAAAACATGATGGGATCAAGCAACGTCAGAATGGCTTCACAAAGAGGAAATCATGCCTGAAAAATGTGTTAGAATTCTTTAAGAAGGTAACAAGCAGGACAGATAAAGTGGATCCAGTAGATGTAATATATTTGGATTTCCAGAAGGGGCTTCTGTAGTGATTGGAACCAGCTGGATCTTGTTGACTACGAGATCCTTGATTGGCCCAGCTTAATGACCCCAATCGGGAGAGCCCTGGCTAACCAATATAACCAGGAGATGAGCATCTCCTCCATCCTGGGAACTGACTCCGAGCTGGCTGACTGCAGCCAGTGATGCTGCTGTTTTTGAGAACTGATTTCTGAGCTGGCTGATCACAGCCAGCGATACTGTTTTATATTGGTGAAATGAATGGATGATTTGGTAACAGCACCTGGCCTTTGTGCCACTGCTTTAGTGTATGGGTCCTCGACTGAACTTGTGTGTGGACATGGCCTTTGTGGATAGACCATGCCTCAGCGTGTGTTGGACCGTGCCTCTGTGAGCATACTGTGTCTTCATGTTTGGGCTATGCTTTTGTGCATGTATCGTGTCTTCGTGCCTCCCCACCATGTGTACGAGGCCAACCAAAAGCTTTGGGACTGTGTGTTTATCTGTGTGGTTTTGTACTTTTGTTTGAACCAAACTGTGTTTGTGAACAATATTTTATGTCAACACCTCTGCTCTTTGGTGAATTACCTGATGTACAGTGACCTTGCCATGTGTTGTGTTCAAGACACGTATCTTATGTGGACTTGAATTTACTGTTCGAACTGATTTTTTTTTCGGATGTTCTCTGTTAATGTGACTTGTTTTTGATATATTGTGACTGACGCTATGTGTTTGTCTGTAAGATTTTGTGCTACAGTTTGAACTGAACCGTTTCTATACGGTATTTTATGTCAATGTCTCTGCTCTTTGGCAATTTGGCTGATGTACAGTGACCTTGCTATGTGCTGCGTTTGGGACACTGTTTTCTACTGTTTGGACTTGAATGTTTTTCTGTAGGATGTTCTTTGTTAACGTCTTTGTTTTCTGTGACTTGTTTTTGATGTTGTGTTGTGTCTGTGACACTAGTTTGTGAATTTTGAATAAAAGAGTATGATCAGGAAATTTAGAGTCTCCTCAGTCCGGGGGACTGACTCTGAGCTGGCTGGCCACAGCCAGTGTACTGTGCACAAGTAAATAAGGGGTGACTTAGTGATGGGATACTGGCCTTTTGTGCAGTTATTTCAGCGGTGATGAGAGAAAACAGGGCGTGCCTGAAGAATATTCGCTTGCAACAGTTGTCCTTGAGTTGGGGTATGCCTTTATGTGGGAAACTTGACTCATTTGAACCTGCTGGTAAAGACGGCCCGGTATGTGGAAAGAATGTGATAATTTTTTCTGGGCAAATGATATTGGTTTTCATCTGCCCTAATGAGGAATCCTTCTGACTGCTGGTGGACTTGCAGCATTTTTGGTTATAAGGGGCTTAACTTTCCCAGTGGTACCAGAGACTAAAGCCTTCCAAGAGTTGATGGAGTTGCTTTCAGGCATTTTACAACCCCAAACCACCTCTAATTGTGAGAAACTATTGCTTTTATTCGGCTGTTAGAGAGCCACAGGAATCTCTATTGGGATTTTTGATGAGGTTATGATGACTGGCAGAGGCATGTGATTTTGTGTTGACCCTGAATGAGATGCTGAGAGACTGTTTGGTATGTGGGATTAATGATGTAACTATGCAGATATGCCTACTAGCTGAAGCCCAACTGGATTTCAAACATGCACTACTGTTGGTGTTGTCATTAGAAAATGCAGCAAGTGGAACATGGTAGCTACAGGGCATCCCAATGGAAGTGGACTCCCTCACCTGTCCGACTGAGCTTGGGGATCACCACTCGAGTGTAGGCAATCGCAGAGACTCACACAGGGCACAACCTGAGCAGAGAGACCCTAGGCCAGACCACAGCAGAACCCCACAACAAAGCCAGGATTTGGCCAAGTGGCTAAAACATTCTTCAGGATTTGGGCCGACAAGCCATTGTAGTTGCTGCTGGTATGCAGACTCTAGACAAAGGAGTCTTAAGACCTGACTTGAGTAAGAAGTCTCTTACTCCAGTACTCAGAGCGCAGACCCTGGAATGTCCCCCTGCATGTGGCTTGGAACAATTACATTGCTTAGCAACATCCAAATAAGAAGCAATTCTAAAATTAATGTTTGGTTAAATGGCCACCCAGTTCCCATGGAGGTCGATACTGGCACAGCTATATCTGTGGTTGCAGAATCTGTCTTTAACAACACTTACTCAGGACTCCAACCCTTAAGTTTGCACAAGACCTCAGCCAGACCGAGAACATACACTGGAGAACCGTTGAAGATTAAGGGTATGACTTTGGTTCCGGTCTCCTATGAGAAACAGTTGATGCAGTTACTACTGATGGTAGTAAAAGGCTCAGGCCCAAGCCTATTGGGGTGGAATT
>NC_063372.1:4069738-4076754 GCF_021869965.1 Rhincodon typus
TAGAAGACCTGACTTGAGTAAGAAGTCTCTTAGGCCAGTACTCAGGAGAGCGCAGACCCTGGAAAGTCCCCCTGCACGTGGCTTGGAACAATTACATTGCTTAGCAACATCCAAATAAGAAGCGATTCTAAAATTAATGTTTGGTTAAATGGTCACCCAGTTCCCATGGAGGTTGATACTGGTGCAACTGTGATACTGGTTCCAGAATCTGCCTTTAACAAGATTTACTCAGGACTCCAGCCCTTAAGTTTGCACAAGACCTTAGTGAGACTGAGAACATACACTGGGGAACCGTTGCACATTAAGGGTATGACTTTGGTTCCGGTCTCCTATGAGAAACAGTTGGTGCAGTTACCACTGATGGTAGTAAAAGGCTCAGGCACAAGCCTATTGGGGTGGAATTGGTTGAGAAAAATTCACCTTGATTGGCTCAACATTTTTTTGCTGAGAAAATGGCTGCCTCAGTGAAGTCCTAGTGAAATACCTAGGAGTATTTCAGGAAGGGTTTGGAAGTATCAAAATGGGCCAACGTCACTTTACCTGTTGACCAGGAAGCAATTCTGAGATTTTGCAAGGTCTGCCTGGTGCCATCTGCCTTGCAGGCAAAAGTAGAGGTGGGAATCAGGAAGCTGGAGAGTGAAGGAATCATCAAACTAGTGCAGTTTGCAGAATGGGCAGCATGGGTCGTACTGGTTGTGAAGCCTGATGGCTCAGTTCACCTTTGTGGGGATTTGCAGTAAACTGCTTCTCACAACTGGATAAGTACCCGATCCGTTGCACAGAGGATTTGTACACAAAGTTGGCAGTGGGGCTGTCCTTTATGAAGCTGGACATGAACCATGCCTACCTGCAACTGTGACTGGATGAGGAATCCCAGAAGTACACTACAGTTAATGCCCATAAGGGTGTATATCAATATACGAGACTGTCATTTGGGGTATCATCAGCCTGCACCCTTTTCCAGTGGACCATGGAGAACGTTTTACTGGGGCTACCCCAGGTTGCCATTTATCTGGGTGACGTACTGATAACAGAAAAGACCGATTAAAGGGCACTCGGAGAAGTTGGACATAGTGCTTGAACATTTCTCCCAGGTGGGTGTACACCCTTAAAAGGAAAAGATGTGTGTTCCAGGCACCCCAAGTGACCTACTTTGGGTTACAAGAGTCGACCAAAACTGCGTTACACCCGTTGGAAGATAAGATGAGGGTGATCAAAGGAGCCCTGGCTTCCACATCTATACCAGAGCTTCAGTCTTTCCTTAGGCTGGTGAATTATTACGGAAAGTTCATACATAACCTGGATTCCATCTTGGTGCCCTTACACCTGCTATTGAAAGAGGGTCAGCCTTGGAAATGGTCACGTAGCCAAGAAGTAGACTTTAAGGAACTGAAAAAGCAGCTATTGTCATCTAAGGTTTTGACCCACTACGATCGAAAGCAAGAGGTAGTGTTGACATATGATGCCTCCTGTATGATATCGGGGTGGTGTTGGCTCACCTGTGGCCGAGTGGAGAGGAATGCCTGATAGTGTATACTTCCTGTACTTTGGCTAATGCCAAACCCAAATATGCCCAGATACAGAAGGAAGTTTTGGCAGTCATCTTTGGTGTGAAGAAGTTCCACCCATTACCTTTTACAGATGGGAATTTGTCATAGTAACAGATCACAAAGCCCTGCTAGGCCTACTGAAGGAAGACAAGGCAGTGCTGGTCATAGCTTCTGGTCAAATTCAGCATTGGGGACCTTTATTCTCAGCATGTACAAGCACTAGTTAGAACAAGTGCCTCATGCCTTGAGCTGCATCCCACTGGCAGATACTCCACCGGCGATGCCTCCCCTAGAAGACTCCGTTTTGGTTTTAAACTTCCTGGATACCCTTCCAATCACTGCGGACAATATCAGACTGTTGCCACAAAAGATCCAGTCCTAGTGAAACTAAAACAGCTGGTGGTAATGGGGGAAATGAAGGGCCATCATGACCACAATTGAAACCTTTCTGGACCCGGTGAGACCAGATCACCGTAGAGTTCAGCATCTTACTGTGGGGAGCAAGGGCGATTGTCCCGAGTAAAGGTCACCGCCAGATACTGGCTGAGCTCCACCAGGGTCATCCAGGGGTTTCCAAGATGTTAGCAAGAAGCTATGTCTGGTGGCTGGGGTTGAATGTCGACATAGCTGCTTCGGTGGGGCAGTGCCAGGAGTGCCAACAAGGACAAAAATTGCTACCAGCAGTGCCCTCACATTTGTGAGAATGGCCAGGTAAACCCTGGATGCGGTTGCATGTCGACTGTGCGATCCTTTAATGGGCTGTCTGTTCCTGGTCATTGTGGACACCCATTCAAAGTGGTTGGGTATGCATCAAGTTTATTCACCAATCTCCAGATGATTGAGAAGCTGCGAGCACCGTTCCCAACACAGGGATTCCAGAAGTATTGGTCACGGACAGTGGAACGTCAGGGAATTTGAATGTTTCTTGAAGTCAAATGGCATTCGGCACATAAAGACAGTTCCATACCATCTGTTGTCCAATGCTCTAGTGGAAAGAGTGGCCCAAATGTTGAAGGCAGGTTTAAAGAAGCAGCCTACAGCCTCACTTGATACCAAACTGATAGAATGGGATGTAGTGATTGGAATGAGCTGGATCTTGTTGACTATGCAGTCCTTGATTGGGGTTGTTAACCTGGCCAATCAGGGACGCCCTGGCTGATCAATATAACCAGGAACCCCTCTTCCGTGGCTACGTCCGCGCCTTGCTGTCCCAGGAGAAAAAGCACGGGGTGGGCACGGGCACTCGATGCCTTTTGGGAAAGGTGGGCACCGTGGAGTGCTTTATTTCCCCCACAGATCTATTTTGATCTGATCCCCAACCATCCCCTTACCTTTTTCCCACATCGGTATTGCCACTAGGGGCTCTGCTTGATACTGATGCTTTTGTCACAGGGGTGTTTTTCCTGGTGGTGGTATGTTAATAAAGTTATTTGCACAGTTGGTGTTTTTTTACTGTGTCCCATGCCTACACAAAAAAAAATAACCAGGAGATTTTTCCCCTTCAATTCTATATTAATTTGATCCCTCCCCTCCCTTCACCTTTTCATTCATATATGCATTGCCCCTAGGGGCCCTATTGCTACTGGTTCTTTGGCCACATGAGTGCTTTTCCTGGTGGTGGACTATCAATAAAGTTATTTACACAGCTGGTGTTTTTTTTTTACTGTGTCTCGTACATAATGTGGGTGCTGGGAAAAATAAGCACTACTGCTATGTGGCAGTAGGGTTTTTTAAAAAAAATAACTGGGATAGTTAGAATCTCCTCAGTGCACAAGTAAATAAAGGGTGACTTTGTGATGGGATGCTGGCCTTTGTGCAGTTATTTCAGGTTCAATAAGGTTTCGCATGTAAAGCTTCTTAATAAGCTAAGAGTTTGTGGTGTTGGTGTAGTAAATTAGCATGAATTAGAGGATTGGCTAACTAATAGAAGACAGAGGGTTGTGATAAAGGGGGCATTTTCAAGATGGCAGCCTGTAACTACTGGAGTGCCACAGGGATCAGTATTTGGGCCACAATTATTTACAATATATCTAATGACTTGGATGAGGAAAGTGAATGTATTAAGTTTGAAGGTGACACAAAAGTCAGTAGGAAGGCATGTAGAATGATATGAAAAACCTCAGAGTGATATAGACAGATTAGATGAGTTGGTAAAAACTTGGCAGATGGAGTCTAATGTGGGGAAAGGTGAGATGATGCACTTTGACAGGAAGAATAGACGAGCTGAATACTATTTAAACAGTGAAAAGTTGCAGAAAGCTGGACCACAGAGGAATTTGGGGGTCCTTGTGCATATATCACAAAAAGCTAGCAAGCGAGTTCTAAAGATGGTAGGGAAGGCATATGGACTGTTGGCCTTTATTTCAAAGGGAATGGAGTTTCAAAATAGGGAAGCTTTGCTAAAACTATGCAATAGGCTGCTCAGACCACAGCTAGAATACTGTGTACAGTTTTGGTCTTCTTTATCTAGGGAAAGGTATGCAAGAACTGGACACGATTCAGAGAAGGTTCACTAGGTTGATTCTGGGTATGGAGGTTTTCTTATCAGGAGAGGTTGAGAGATTTGGGCCTGTATTCAATGGAATTTAGAAGAATGCAAGGTGACCACGTTAAAACATACAAGCTGCTTAGAGGACTTCATAGGGGAGATATGGAAAGGTTGTTTACTCTTGTTGGAGAGCCGAGGACCAGGGAGCATATTCTCAGAATAAGTGGTCACCCTTTTAAACTAGAGATGAGGAGGAATTTCTTCTCTCAAAGGGTAGTGAATCTGTGGAATTCTTTACCACTGAGGGCTGTTGAGGCTGGGTCTGTAAGAAAGTTCAAGGTTGAGGTCGACAGGTTTTTAATTAGTAAGGGAATCAAGGGTTATAGGGAAGACACAGGAAAGTGGAAGTGAGGATTATCAGATCAGCTTTGATCTTATTGAATGATGGAGCAGACTTGATGGGCTGAATGGTCTACTTCTGCTCCTTCATCTTAAGGTGTCTTTGTGCTCGGGTCAGGTTTTTTGGAGTACAGCATATGATAATTTGGCAAGGGTTCTGCTAGCTGGTCAGTATGGACTCCCATGTAAGGAGGGCCAACAGCAACATTATGTTCTGTACTTGGGTAGAATATTCATGAATTGGAAGGCAGGAAGTTAGAATGTGTTGGTAAAAATGATTGTGGGGAAAAGTTCCCTTTAAGAGCTTATGCTTTATCTGTGCTTGGAAGTTTATAAATGCAGGTGCACAGAGAGTGCCCGAATGGAAACATTTTATATAGAACAGCCAAGCAGCAGTTTTTCCAAGACAACAAGTTTGAATTTGGCCAATTAATTTAAACCAAGCACCTAGATACAGAAAGCCAATTAAATTTAAATCTGATGGCGTTGACAACCTGAAACCAATCATATTATAAGAATTTGATTTTGTCATTACGGGTATATAAGACAAAGGCATTTGGAAAATTGGGGAGAGCCATCTGCCACGTGCCAGAGTTAGCATCATTCCCCTCTCAGAGAAAGCCCATCTAATTAATCAAAGGTACCACAGTATTTTAGCTCAAAGTCCTCATTGAACAAATTATAGAGATAAAACATCCCTGACAGCAGAATTAGCAGAAGAAAGGTATTTTTTAGGGTCATAATCTCTGGATTGCTGCCCGAGCCACGTGCAAATTGGCATAGGGAGGCGAGGATCAGGGAAGTAAACATGTGGCTAAAAGAGTGGGGTGGGAAAGAGGGTTTCCTTTTCATGGGGCACTGGCATCAGTTCTGGGACAGGAGGGATCTATACCGCTGGGATGGACTCCACCTGAACAGGGCTGGGTCCAGTGTTCTGGCGAAAAGGGTAAATAGGGTGGTTAATAGGACTTTAAACTAGTAAGTAGGGGGGAAGGGAGAAGTGAGCGTAGTGGGAGAATAACAATTAATGTAAGGCAAAGCAGCAGGTTAGCAGGTGACGAGGAAGCTTCAACTCCATTGAAAATTAGGAAAAAAGTTAAAGGAAAGGAGAACTCAAAAGTTGTTAGTAATGGAGGTAATAGGACCCAAAAAGAAAGTGCAAAAACTGGCATAAGGGCACTTCATCTGAATGTTCGGAGCATTCGAAACAACATGGAGGAGTTGACGGTGCAAATCGTGGCAAATGGGTATGATTTAGTGGCCATTACAGAGACATGGTTACAGGATGGTCATGACTGGGAGTTAAATATCCAGGGGTATCAAACTGTTCGGAAGGACAGACAGGAAGGTAAGGGAGGTGGTGTTGCTCTGATTTTTAAGGATGATATCAGGGCGGTAGTGAGAGATGATATAGGTTCTACTGAACAAAACGTTAAATCCATTTGGGTGGAAATTAGGAATAGCAGGGAGAAGAAGTCACTGATAGGTGTGGTCTATAGGCCACCAAATAATGACATCGTGGTGGGGCGGGCAATAAACATAGAAATAGCTAATGCATGTAAAAATGGTACAGCAATTATCATGGGGGATTTTAATCTACTTGTCGATTGGTCAAACCAGGTCGGTCATGGCAGCCTTGAGGAGGGGTTCATAGAATGCATCTGCGATAATTTCCTTGAACAATATGTAATGGAACCTACGAGGGAGCAAGCTATCCTAGATCTAGTCCTGTGTAATGAGACAGGAATAATTAATGATCTCACAGTTAGGGATCCTCTCAGAAGGAGCGATCACAGTATGGTCGAATTTAAAATACAGATGGAGTGTGAGAACATAGAACGTAGAACATTACAGCGCAGTACAGGCCCTTCGGCCCTCGATGTTGCACCGACCTGTGAAACCAATCTGAAGCCCATCTAACCTAAACTATTCCATTATCATCCATATGTTTATCCAATGACCATTTAAATGCCCTTAAAGTGGGCGAGTCTACTATTTTTGCAGGCAGGGCATTCCACGCCCTTACTACTCTCTGAGTAAAGAACCTACCTCTGACATCTGTCCTATATCTATCACCCCTCAATTTAAAGCTATGTCCCCTCGTGCTAGCCATCACCATCCGAGGAAAAAGGCTCCCACTGTCCACTCTATCTAACCCTCTGATCATCTTGTATGTCTCTATCAAGTCACCTCTTAACCTTCTTCTCTCTAACGAAAACAGCCTCAAAACCCTCAGCCTTTCCTCATAAGACCTTCCCTCCATACCAGGCAACATCCTGGTAAATCTCCTCTGCACCCTTTCCAATGCTTCCACATCCTTCCTATAATGCGGTGACCAGAACTGTACGCAATACTCCAAGTGCGGCCACACCAGAGTTTTGTACAGCTGCAACATGACCTCATGGCTCCGAAACTCAATCCCTCTACCAATAAAACCTAACATACTGTACGCCTTCTTAACAACGCTATCAACCTGGGTGGCAACTTTCAGTGATCTATGCACATGGACACCGAGATCTTTCTGCTCATCCACACTACCAAGAATCTTACCATTAGCCCAGTACTCTGTATTCCTGTTA
>NC_063372.1:4076854-4078840 GCF_021869965.1 Rhincodon typus
CAAAAACTTTATGGTGGGTCAAATGAGGAACAGTGGAGGACTTTCAACAAGATTTTTCATAGTGCTCAGCAGAAGTATATTCCAGTGATAAGGAAGAACTGTAGGAAAAGAGAGAGCCAGCCATGGATGTCTAAGGAAATAAAGTAAAGTATCAGATTGGAAAAAAAAAGCACATACAAAAAAGCACAGAGTAGTGGGAAACTAGTAGACTGGGAAATCTTTAAAGGCCAACAGAAAGCCACAAAAAAAGTTATAAAGAAAAGTAAGATAGATTATGAGAGTAAACCAGCTCAGAATATAAAAACAGGCAGCAAAAGTTTCTATAAATATATAAATCGTAAAAGAGTAGTGAAGGTAAACATTGGTCCTTTAGAGGATGAGAAGGCCAATTTAATAACTGGGAATGAGGAAGTAGCCGAGACATTAAACAGTTATTTCGTGTCGGTCTTCACAGTGGAAGACACAAATAACATGCCGAAAACTAATGGCAAGAAGGTTATAGCAGGTGAGGACCTAGAAACTATCATTATCACTAAGGAGGCAGTGCTGGGCAAGCTAATGGGGCTAAAGGTAGACAAGTCTCCTGGCCCTGATGAAATGCATCCCAGGGTACTAAAAGAGGTGATGGGGGAAATAGCAAATGCACTAGTAATTATTTACCAAAATTCACTGGACTCTGGGGTGGTTCCCGCAGATTGGAAAACAACCGATGTGACGCCACTGTTTAAAAAAGGAAGTAGACAAAAAGCAGGTAACTATAGGCCAGTTAGCTTAACTTCGGTAGTGGGGAAAATGCTTGAATCTATCATTAAGGAAGAAATAGCAAGACATCTGGATGTAAATTGTCCCATTGGGAACACCCAGCATGAGTTCATGAAGGGTAGGTCATGTTTAACTAATTTGGTGGAATTCTTTGAGGACATTACTTGCATGGTGGACAATGGGGAACCTGTGGATGTGGTGTATCTGGATTTCCAGAAGGCATTTGACAAGGTGCCACACCAAAGGCTGCTACATAAGATAAAGTTGCATGGTATTACAGGTAATGTATTGGCTTGGACAGAGGATTGGTTGACCAGTAGAAAGCAAAGAATAGGGGTAAATGGGTGTTTTTCTGGTTGGCGGTCAATGGCTAGTGGTGTGCCTCAGCGATCAGTGTTGGGACCTCAATTGTTTACAATTTACATAGATGATTTGGAGTTGGGGACTAAGTGTGGTGTGTCAAAATTTGCAGATGACACTAAGGTGAGTGGAAGAGCAAAGTGTGCAGAAGACACTGAAAGTCTGCAGAGGGATATAGATAGTCTAAGTGAGTGGGCAAAGGTCTGGCAGATGGAGTACAATGTTGATAAGTGTGAGGTCATCCATTTTAGTAGGAATAACAGCAAAATGGACTGTTTTAAATGGTAAAATATTGCAGCACGCTGCTGTGCAAAGGGACTTGGGTGTCCTTGTGCGTGAATCGCTAAAAGTAGGATTGCAGGTGCAGCAGGTAATTAAAAAGGCAAATGGAATTTTGTCTGCCATTGCTCGAGGGATGGAGTTTAAAAACAGGGAGGCTATGCTGCAGCTGTATAGAGTCCTGGTGAGGCCACACCTGGAGTACTGTGTGCAGTTTTGGTCTCCTTACTTGAGAAGAGATATACTAGCACTGGAGGGGGTGCAGAGGAGATTCACTCGGTTGATTCCAGAGTTGAGAAGGTTGGATTATGAGGAGAGACTGAGTAGACTGGGATTATACTCATTGGAATTCAGAAGAATGAGGGGAGATCTCATAGAAACATATAAGATTATGAAGGGAATAGATAAGGTGGAGGCAGGGAGGTTGTTTCCGCTAGCAGGTGAAACTAGGACTAGAGGGCATCGCCTCAAAATAAAGGGAAGCAGATGTAGGACTGAGGTCAGGAGGAGCTTCTTCACCCAAAGGGTTGTGAATCTGTGGAATTCCCTGCCCAGTGAAGCGGTTGAAGCTACCTCGCTGAATGT
>NC_063372.1:4079340-4092910 GCF_021869965.1 Rhincodon typus
TGGTGGAATTTGAATTCAATAAAAATCTGGAATTAAGAGTCTAATTGCGACCATGAAACTATTGTTGTAAAACCCCATTTGGTTCACTAATGTCCTCTAGGGAAGGAAATCTGATCTCCTTACCTGGTCTGGCCTACATACAAATCCAGACACACAGTACTGTGGTTGACTCTTAACTGCCATCTGAAACAGCCTAGCAAACAATTACTACAAAAAAGAAATGGAACTGGACAGACAACCTGGTATCATCCTAAGCACCAGAAATAACAATGCCAAAAGCCCTGTCAACCCTGCGAAGTGTGCTAGGTGCTGGAGCCAAAATTGAGAGTTATCTCACAGACTAATCAAGCAACACCTGACACAGTCATACTCAGGGAATCATACCTTACAGACAATGTCCTAGACACCATCCCTGGATATGTCCCACCGGCAGGATAGTCTTAAAAGAGTTGACATCACAGTGATATAGCATCGGGAGGGAGTTGCTCTGGGACTCCAGACCTCATGATGCCTATTGGGCATCAGGTCAAACAGAAACAAAGAAACACCCTGCTGATTACCACATACTACCTTTTGGTTCTAAAGAAGTCATATCAGACTCAAAACATTAACTTTGTCCGTCTCTTCTCAGACGCTGCTAGACCAGCGCTTTTGTTTTTATTTTAGATCTCCAGGATCTGCAGTACTTTGCTTTAATTTAAGCCAGGTGATCAACCCTGATTTAATGAAGAATGCAGGAGAACATGCCAGGAGCAGCACCAGGCATACCTAAATATGGTCAACTTGGTGAAGCTACAAACAGAACTCTTTGCATAAAGTATCAAAACACCATAAGTAGCAATTGATAGACCCAAGAGCTAAGTGATTCCATGACCAACAAATCAGACCCGAGCTCTGTTGTGAATGATGACACGCAATGAAACAACTCACTGAAAGAGTTAATAATGGAATTACTCAATGATGGAATGGCCCAGCACATCAGTGCAAAACACAAAGCTGAAGATTTGCAACAACCTTCAGCCAGAAGTACCAAGTAAAGGATTCATCTTGGCTCCTCCAGCAGTCCTCAGCATTGCAGATATCAGTCTTTAACCAATTTGATTCACCACATGATATCAAGAAACACATAACAGGAGTGGGTAATGCAAAGGCTCAGGACCTCGACAATATTCCAGCAATAATCTTGAAGACTTGTGTTCCAGAACTAGACATGTCCCTAGCTAAGCTTATCCAGTACAGCTACAATACTGTCATCTACCTGGCAGGGATGTCCTGTCTACAAAAAGCAAGAAAAATCCAACCCGACCAATTACCGTACCCTCAGGCTACTCTCAATCATCAGTAAAGTGATGTGAACAGTGCTATCAAACAGTGCTTAGCAATAACCTGTTCAGTGACAATCAGTTTTAGTACCACCAGGGCCACTCAGCTTCTGATCTCATTACAACCTTGGTTCAAACCCAGACAAAAGAGCTAACTCCAGGAGTGAGATGAAAGTGACTTCCTTTGACATCAAAGCCATACTTCACCAAGTGTAGCATAAAGTAGCCCTAGTAAAACTACAGTCAGTGGGAATCAGGCAAAAACTCTCTGCTGGTGAGTCATACCTAGCATAAAAGGTAGTTGTGGGTTTTTGGAGGTCAGTCATTTCAGCTCTGCTGGAGTTCCTCAGGGTAGTGTCTTTGGTCCAACCATCTTCAGTTGCTTCATCAATTACCTTCCGTCCATCATAAGGTCAGAAGAGGAATGGTCACTGATAATTGCACAATATTTAGTGCCATTCATGACTCTTCAGATACTGAAGCAGTTCCATGCCCAAATGTAGCAGGACCTGGACAATATCTGGGCTTAAGCTGACAACTGGAAAGTAACATTTGTGTCACGTGAGTATCAGGCAATGACCACCTTCAACAAGACAGAATCTAACCATCGCCCTGTGACATTCAATGGTGTTACCATCACTGAATCCCCTACTATCAACATCCTGGGGGTTACCACTCACCAGAAGCTGAACTGGATTAGCCATTTAAATGCAGTGGCTATAACAGTAGGTCAGAGGCTAGGAATTCTGCAGCGAGTACCTCCCTCCTGACTCCCCAAAGCCCATCCACCATCTGCAAGGCACAAGTCAGGAGTGTGATGGAATACTCCCCACTTGCCTGGATGAGTGCAGCTCCAACAACACTCAAGCACCTTGACACCATCCAGGACAAAGCAGCTGCTTTATTGGCACCACATCCACAAACATTCACTCCCTCCACCAGCAAGGCACAGTGTCACATCTTCCAAACCCATGACCACTTCCATCTACTAAGACGAAGGCAGCAGATACATGGGAACACCACTCTGTGCAAGTTCCTCTCAAAGCCATTCACCATCTTGACTTGGAAGTATATCACCATTCCTTTCGTGTCATAGAATCATAGAATCCCCACAGTGCATAAAGAGACCATTCAGCCCATTAAGACTGCACCAACCCTCTGAAGAGTATCCCACCCAGACCCAGACCCTACCCTATCCCCATAACCCCACACTTACCATGGCTAATACACCTAGCCCGCATATTCCTGGACACTACAGACAATTTAACTTGCCCAATCCACCTGACCTGCTCATGTTTGGTCTGTGGGAGGAAACTGGAGCACCCGGTGGAAACTCCACTCAGTCACCCAAGGGTGGAATCGAACCTGGGTCCCTGGTGCTGTGAGGCAGCAATGCTAACCACTGAGCCACCGAGCTACCAAGTCAAAATCCTGAAATTTTCTCCATAATGGAATTGTGGGTACCCCTACAACAAAAAAAAAATTAGCCGATCAAGAAGGCAGCTTACCAAGACCTTCTTAAGGGCAACTATTGATGGGCATCAAATGCTGGCCCAACCAGTGGCATACACGTTCCATGAATGGCTAAAGAAAAAAAACGGTCCAGAGTCTACAGCAGCTCAAGAATCACTATTCATAGTGATATCTCTTTTAATATCAATTTGGGATTGTTTTAACTTCCGATGCTGTTTCACTGGGACAATATAAAATACATAGAAGTGGCCTCATGTTATATACATGCTTGAAAGAAGACAAAAGAGGTATCCAAAAAGCAACCAGTCTGATAGAGGTAAAATTACCTCCACTGTGTTTGGTCAGGTAACGCTGTTGGAAAATTTTAGCCAGGGACCACCAGAGGAAAACAATTTCAAAATACAAAATTTACCAGATATAGACTTTTAGGTCAGGCATTTCAAAAGTATATTCATTCATATCCTTAATTAAGTAAAGCAGAGTTGTTGTGATGGCCGAGTGGGTAAAGGTAGCAGGCAATTTGGCGCTAGTTGTTAAGACAATACCACAGATTCTCTGTCTGGGCTGTATTTATTGGACATGCCTAGGAGCCTCTTCACTCTCAAAGGAGAAGCGGCAAATGCCTGGTCCTCAGTGAGGAGCAATGAATAGTGCCTTCTGTCATTTTTTTCCTCTTCAGATTCCCTACAGCTGTTGTATCTGAGAGTTATCTGAATTTTACAACCACCTGGGTTAGGACTTAAACACATTTACTGCATCCTGCCAAAGAGAGATTATCTATTTCACAGTGAAGGGCATAAAAACAGGAAACCTGACTACGGTTGCACAGTCAAGTTGCTAACACTGAGTAAGATAGCCCATTGATGAGCCCCTTTGCACACATGGGACTTTTACACACACAGACACACACACCTACCTTTGATTTCTGGAAGAATTTGTGCTTCAGAAGCTCTGCTGCTGTAGGCCTGAAAAACAAAGTTTACAGAGTAAGTTGGGACTCATGCAGCAATTTGAAACAAGCTTGGTCTAGTCTGAGCAGAATGTGACATAATATGCTACATATGAGGTATTCCCCAGACTGCTAAACTACTGGTTGAAGGACAGGCAATATTCAGAGATTAGCATCACATATCTGAGGCAAAAAGTGGATTTCACAAACTGTTCACAGACTCCATGGAATGGTGACATGACAGCAATTAGCTTTTTCTTTACCACCTCCTTCAAGCCTTTATTTGCCGTGGCATTTATTGATGGAGGGAGTAGGCTTACAGAATGCTTCCAGACCTCTGCCAAACTACAGATACACAAAATGCATCCAGGCATATTGAAACACTGGACAATCAAACTCTAACAACGGATAGTCAAATTCCATGGAGTGAATTCCTTAAATGTTCATCAGCATCAACTCAACACAAGCTTTTTCTGCAACTAAATACAATCTAATCAGCAACAATGGCAGAATATTTGTGTCAATGCAGCATTTGTGCTCTGTCCAAGTAATGACTGGCTCCCAGCTGTAAAGTTAGTGACTGGTGCTTTTCCATTTTGCATTCTGAAAAAGCATCCAGGAATTCCTCACTTATTGTTAGTCACTAGCTCCTGGAAAACACAAAATTACATGAAACAGTCTGTCTGAAGCTCATAAAGCAAAACCCCCCAAACCTCCAAAGACTGCCTGCTCCCCAACTTTCCTAAGACCCAACTCTCACAGACTTAGCATAGGAGTTACACCGATGTCCAGGCATTTGATGACACAAACATGAAACAGCAGCACTGCAATGCAAACGCAAATCAGAGAGAGATGTTAAGGCCATCATGCATAGCATTGTCTTGTGTTAAGTGAGGACTTAATGTACTTAATTGGCACCACACTTGATGCGCTAGCCTGCTGTGCCACAAGATGGCTGCTGCATATTTATGCCCATATTTCCCACTTTTCCACGTCTTCTTGAAATAACCCACGTAGATTTTACTGCTCCTCAAGAATAGAGTCTCTTCTCTACTCCCAGCTGTAACTGGAACATGTTCAAAGGAAGGCTTATGCACTCATTGCACTGGCATTCCCAAGAACAGAGTGTCATCATTTTATCAGCACCATATTTCCACCCGGGCTTAGAATTTAGTCTTCATCTTCGATATGTTGCTGGCATAGACTGACACAATTGTTGGCCTGAGCATCAAACACATCCAACAGGACCAGGTGAATGTCCAGATCAGTCAGAGCCAGGACTTAGACTTGTCTTGTGACCAAAGCACAGTGCTGTACATCTATCAGTCTACTGTCCGAAAGCACACTGGCTTTGAATCTTAGCGTGCACACCTCTTTGCTGGGTCTTTTTGCAGACACACGGCAATCAGTTTACGGAAGGACTTGCCATACTTCTTGACCATTTCCTTGTCCTCTACTCCTGTCTCGAGAGTAGGAGGGTCATTCTGCAGTGTCACCATCAGAACCTAGTGACAAATTAAAGGAGATGTGGGTCATAATGTCCAGTGGTACCGTTTTCATGCTGCAACTGGTATCTCTTTTGTAATTTTACCTGAATATCGTTGCATAATTTTTTTTTCTTTAATCTAGTGGTAACAGATAAAATTCAGCTCCAATCTAACTGTATAAAATTAACACAATTTGATCAAATCTCACTGAAAATCAATTTCCAACTTGGATTAAGTTGAATCAAATTCCATACAAAATAAATTCTAATCAATTAGAATTAATCTTAACATGGAAAAGGTAACTAGCTTATTGAGCACACAACATGGTTAGTTTTAGATTTAAACAGGTAACTAATACATTTTGGTTAAAATAACCAATGCTGAAGAAGGATTAAACAGGCCGGAAACTCAAGTCTAAGTCATTCCAGAGTATGTGTAAAATCACGTAACTCATCCCAGATTCTGAAATAATTCACTCTAGATATCCCAGGTTCCATATAGAACTCACTCCCAGATTCTGTATAGCATTCACTCCCACGTATCCCTGACTCTGTGTATTAAACCAACTTCCTCGCAAGAAAGCTGAGGGATGATCTTGTGACCCAGTAGAAAGGCCTTTATGGAAGATTTTGACAGAGTGGATATAAAGGGAATGTTGCCTTTTTTTTGTGGAAGAGCATTTTTAGAGGACATCAAAGATAGTCATCAAGAAATCCAATAGGGAATTCAAGAAACATCTATAGTGAGAGAATGGTGAGAACATAGAACTCATTACCACAGGGAATGGTTGAAAGGAATAGTATGGATGCATTTAAAGGAAGCTAGATGAACAGATGTGGGAAAAGGGAATAGATTGTTATTATGGTAGATTTAGATGAAGAAAAATGGACAGAGATTCAACTGGAACATAAACACTGGCTTCGGCCAGATGGGCTTAATCACCTGTACTGGTGCCATATATCCCATGTAATCTATGTAATGTAGTCATATACAATTGTTTTTCTTTGTCTACCATAGTCATGTGACCTCTATGATGAGTCACACTCACTGCAGACGGTTGTCTTACTGACACTTCAATACAGAATTAATTTTGACCAGACTACTGTCTGATGTGCTAAGAACATGGTGTCAGAAGTAGAGGTTAGATGATATGTAAAAAATGCAGCTACTGACAGACTGTTCTCAGCACTGAAAGTTGCTATAAGCAACAGAAATAAACTAAAATATAACAAAAAACAAGTCACAGCTGAAACACAGGCAAGAAAAATATGGCTGCCACTTTTCCTCTCCCAACTCCAGCTGAAATAAAAGATGATGTGAAGCAAAACTAGCAGTTTTATCATGCACAATGACAAAATTATAAAATAGCACGAGCTTTGTTCAACAAGCCTATGTGTCGGTAAGACACTTAACTGCAGTGATTGTGCTTGATCAATTGGGCCAATGGGCTGAAGAGTGGCAGATGGAGCTTAATTTGGATAAATGCGAGGTATTGCACTTTGGTAAAACAAACAAGGGCAGGACTTGTACAATTAAAAGGAGGGCCTTGGACAGTGTTGTAGAACAGAGAGACCTAGAGGTTCAGGTACATAATTCTTTGAAGTTTGCATCACATATAGACAGGGTGGTTAAGAAGGCCTTGAACACGCTTGTCTTCATTGCTCAGATGTTTGAGTATGGGAGTTGGGACGTCATGTTGAGGTTGTACAGGACGTTGGTGAGGTCTCACCTGGAGTACTGTCTCCAGTTCTAGTCGCCCTGTTATATAAAGGATATTATTAAGCTGGAGAGGGTTCAGAAAAGATTTACCGAGATGCTGCCAGGAATGGAAGGTTTGAGTTATAAGGAGAGGCTGGATAAGCTGCGACTTTTTTTCAATGGAGTGTAGGAGGTTGAGGGGTGACCTTATAGGAAGTTTATAAAATCATGAAGGGCATAGATAAGGTGAATGGCAAGTGTCTATTTCCTAGAGTGTGGGATATCAAGACAAGGAGGCATATTTTTAAGGTGAGAGGACAAAGATTTAGAAAAGACATGAGGGGCAATTTCTATTCCCCACAGAGAGTGGTTCATGTGTGAAATGAACTTTCAGAAGAAGTGGTGGATGTGGGTACAGTTACAACATTTAAAAGACATTTGGACAAGTACATAAATGAGAAATGTTTGGAGGGATATGGGCCAGGGTCAGGCAGATGCGACTAGTTTATGTTCGGCATGGGACTGGTTGGACCAAAGGGTCTGTTTCTGCGCTGTATGACTCTAAACCAGAGAAGGTATGCATCACTAAAGTCTGATCACTATGGGTCCAGAGATTTTCAAAATGTATTCCACTATCAATCTCTCTGAAAAACAGACTGGAAGCCTTGAAGGCACACTTTGTACCCCAAATGAACATAATATATAACTACATGTTCAATATTAGGGGCCAAAGTGAAAAAAAATCCATTGATCAATGTGACTTCGTTAATTCAGCTCACAGAATTCTGTGAATTTGCACAATTAAAATATCATCTAATTAAACACAGGATTGTATCAGGCACAAGAGATCCTGCAATGAAAGAACATCTATTGAGAGAGGAAAAGCTCTCTCTCAGGAAATTAACAAGTGCAGAAGTGCTGAAGTTGTAAATCAGCAGTCAAAGCATATCATGATAGCTCTTGAATTATGCTGACAGATTCTCCAACCCTAAAGGGCTGAGCAATCATGGACAAAGGGCAGGATGGAAATACTGCAGAGGACAGCATGTAATGGAGAAGAGGAAAGCATGTCCAATGTGGGGAAAGCAGTGTTCTCATTGCATGAAGCTGAATCATTCTGCACAAAAGGGTAATCCAGGATAAAAGCCAAAAAGCAAGAACAGATGGCCACTGGAGAGATATCTGCTATAGATTCTGATGAATCACTCTACACGGTACAACAGATTAGTTTAATCAAATCGATAGGTGATGCAAGGTTTGCATAGAAACATAGAAAATAGAGGAGTAGGCCATTCAGTCCTTCAAGCCTGTTCCACCATTCAATAGGCTCATGGCTAATCCTCTATCTCAATGCTATATTACCATTTTCTCCCCATACCTCTTGATGACTTTGATATCTAGAAATATATCTGTCTCTTTCTTGAATATATTCAGTCACTTGGCCTTTACAGCCGTCTATGATAGAAAATTCCGTTATCCTTTGAGTGAAGAAACCTTTCTTCAACTCTGTCCTAAATGGTCTACCCAAAATCCTGAAACATTCTCTCCTGGTTTTAGACTCCTCTATCATGGAAAACATCCTCCCTGCATCTAGTCTGTTCAGCTCTTTTAGAATTTTATACATTTCAATCAGATCCCCTCTCATCCTTCTAAATTCTAGTGAATTGTGGTCTGGTCTTGTGAATAGCTAGGGCCAAAGCACTGATCCTCGCTAGGTCATTGTCTGCCACTCGGAAAAGAATCCATTTATTCCCACTCAATGTTTCCTGCCTGTCAACCATTCTTGATCCATTCTAATATATTACCCCCTATCCCATGTGCTTTAATCTTGCCCACTAACCTCTTATCAGGGACCTTAGCAAAAGCCTGAAAATACGAATACAACACGTCCACTGGTTCTCCCTTACCTATTCTACTAATTACATCGTCAAAAAAAACTCTAGTAGATTTGTTAAGCATGATTTGACTTTCATAAAGCCATAAGGGTTTGTCCTGTTCTGTTAATGCTTTCCTAACGTTTGGCTATCCTGTCTTTTATAACAAACTCCAGCAATGAAAGTCTTGTGGTCCAGTGGTAGTGTCCTTACCTTTGAGCCAGGAAGCCCAGGTGCAATTACAACCTGCTCCAGAGGTGCATAAAAACATCTCTGAAGATGTTGATTAGAAAATATCTAGACTCCAGCACACTCCTAATGTCAGTCTAGTCGGTCTGTAATTCTCTCTTCTCTCCCTTCCTTTTTACCATTCTCCAATCTGTAGGAACTGTTCTAGGGTCCACAGAATTTTAGAAGATGACCACCAATGCATCAAATATTTCTAGGGCCACTTCCCTTAGTACTTAGCAACAAATCAAATACAGAGATTTGTCACTGTTGACATGATGACTGCTGAAGGAGAACATCAAATCAACATAAAGTGTCTGGTAGACATTGGTGCTTCATGCTACATCATGACCTTCACAGACTTGTATGAAGTAGGTTCAATGTGGTAATCCAAAAATGATGCCCTCAAAAATAAGGTTAAGATCATATGGTGGCACCATACTCCTGCCAAGAGGACAGATTACTTTAGGAGCCCAGTGCAACAATATGAACAAGGATATGGAGTTATAGATCTTTAAGGGAAAACAAAAGCCATTTAGCTCAGGTGTAGGAAGTCTAAAACTAGGACTGATAACTGTCAATTTACCAAAAAAAAGAGATTTGCAACATGCAGCACACTAAAACCATTTACTGTGGAACACATCCTAGAGGAGTACAACAATGTGTTTACAAGGTTAGAACGTCTTCTAGGAGAATATTATATCAAAGTAGATGAGAGAGTGTATGACCAATTCAGCACCTGTCCTCAAGACTAGCTCGAAAGACAAGATAGAAGAGCTGGAAAAAAGTTGTAATCAAAAAAGTGATAACTCCTACAGAATGGATTAGCAGCATGGTAGCAATAAAACAACCTGAGAATATGCAAATGACTCAAAAAGATCTAGATAAAGCTCTGAAGAGATTTCACTACGCCATGCCAGCCATTGAGAGAATTTTGTTACAACTTAAAAGACAAATATCTTCACTACCCTTGATGTGAAGAATTTTTATTGGCAAGTGAAGCTAGTGAAAATAGCAGCTTTCTAGCTACGTTCCAGCTGCTCTTCGGGAGATACTGACGGTTGTGCATACTGTTTGGCATATCCACAGCTCCAGAAGAATATCAATGCAGACAATATGAGATGGCCAGTAATCTTCCTGGATTAGAAACTATAGTGGATAACCTGCTGGTTTATGGATGCAGAAACACAATGAAAGAAGCCATCACTGACCACAATCAAAATCTGGTGTGACTGCTTGACAAAGCTCAACAGATGAAGTTGAAACTGAAGAATAAACTGTAATTAAAGAAGTCCAAACTCAAGTACATAGGACATGTACAGACAGCAAAATGTCTTTGCCCGAACCTCAAAGAAGGTGAGAGCATTTAGCGCATTAAAACAAATGGAATAATGCTATGCTCGGATCAGGAAAAAGACTGCTGGCATCTTTTGCTTGTAAATATTTTCATGCATATCCACTTGGAAGAGAAAATGACAGCTGGGTCCAACCACTTCAAAGCACTTTCCTCAAGCTGAAACTATCTGCTTCGAATCATCAAAGCATATGACTCCGGTTACAGAGATATCATTTGGATGTGACGTATAAGCAAGGGAGGCAGATATACATTTCAGACATGCTGTTGACAGCAGCATTCCCTGTATTTCCCTTTTCAGATGCCATGACAGTGTGTGAAATCGTCCAGACTCAGTGTGAAACAGAAGCTCGTCATGCTCTTGGAGTCATCAACCCAGCAGAGACACTCAATAAAACAGACAAGCGCCTTGCTCAAATCAAGCAAATGACCCAACAAAATGCAATTTTCCAAGTGATGCAAAATGTAGTGATAAACAGATGGCCTGGAAGCATCAAAGATACACCTATTACTATAAGAGCATATTGGGCATACAGAGATGAATTGATAACTTATGATGGCACAATGTGTAAAAGAAATAGAATCATTATTCCTCAGGAGGAGTTGCAAGGAGACATGTTAAAGCATAACCATGCAAGCCACCAAGAAACTGAATTAAGCCTGAGGAGGGCAACAAATTTTCTCTACTGGCCAAACATGAGTAACAAAATCAAAGATCACATCAGCCAGTGCAATGCTTGTCATGAGTACCAAGCTAAAGAGCCACTGATGACAAATGACATCCCAGACAGGCCATGGATGAAGCTGGGAGTAGACCTCATCACATGAGCAGGAACTGATTATCTTATCACAATAGACTATTCTGACTACAAGGAAATGGACCATTTGACTTCAATGACTACCACTGAGTTTGTCTGATGCCTGAAAGCACACTTCAGCTGTTAGGGCATTCCCACCATTGTCATGAGTGACAATGGCCCTCAGTTCATTTGTGAATAATTTAGCCACTTCATCAACAATTGATAAATTCAACACCATACATCATCTCCATACTATCCCCAGTTAAATTGAAAGGCTGAGGTGGCAATAAAAATCGCCAAAGGGATCAAAATGAAAATAAGCAAATCTCAAACAGATCTATAGAAGACAATTTTTGAGTGGAGGACATGGCATGGAAAGTATTGTAGTACAAAGAATAATGTCACACCACAAGCAAACTACTCTTGCAACAGCAAAAATCTTCTGAAGCCAGAAGTAGTAACAGGTTTGAGTGACAAAATCAAGGTGAAATGGCAGAACGCCAAATTTCATCTTGACAAGACTGCTAAACTATTGCCAGATTGAGAATTGGAGAGAGAGAGATAGTGAAAGTGCAAATATCAACAATCTCAACAAAAGCCAAGCCAAATGACAACTTGGGACCTGTGTAGAGCAGTTGGTCACCTCAGTTGTGGAACTGGTGGAAGCAAATGACCAGATAAATTGTTGCAACTGCAGGCACATAGCAAAACATTGAGAAGCTTTTCCTCAACTGCAGGCAGATGATCAGGAAGATATGAACTCATTGCCTGCACAATCTACAGATTAACCATCAGACCCGGAGGTCCATAGCAGTCCAACAATAAAAATGGAGCAACAACAGGCACCACTGCAACAACAAATGACATGGGATGAACATCACCCAGATGAACAGCCAACGAAAATAAGCATGCATACCATTAAGAAACCAGCACAATTTAAAAATTATGTACGCAATGAATTATGCAGAGACTGAGAGTAACGAGCTGCTCTCATGCATTTGCAGTTGTGTATATATTGGGTAATTTGGGCATCTCAAAACGTATACGAGAATGCATGCAATTTTTTTGTATAAATATGCATTCATGTACAAATGTTCTGGTCTGTCATAGTCAATGTAACCTCTATCATGAAGCATATTCACTGTAGGCAACCATTTTACTGAAACTTCTATTAATTCTGGCTGTGGTTGTATTCAGAACATGCAAGATCCCAGATGCTGTATATAATTCATTCCCAGACATCCGAATACCTTCATCAAGGTATCCAGCGTTTTGAAAAAAACTGTTAAAAGTTTACTCTCACCTTCATCGGTGGGTACTTGTGATATGGTGCTGTTCCAGTTGCCAATTCAATCGCTGTTATTCCAAAACTCCAGATATCTGCTTTGAAGTCATAACCCCGCACCTGTAATTAAATAGAAAATGAGGTTTCGATCTGTAACTGCCACAAGCATTTAGAAAGCAAGACATGTGCAAAATTTATGTGCTCTATTCTGTAATGACATCTGCTGGCTTCTGATTTACAACAAGATTATCTGCAGAGATCAATTGAAGCAAAATACTACAGATACTGGAAATCTGAAACAGAAACTAAAATTTATGGAAGCACTCAGCAACTCAGGTAGCATCCAAGGAGAGAAGGAGAATTAATGGGTAAGGTCAATGACATTTCATCAGAAGCAATAAAATAAACCCATTTGAGGACAATCTTTTCTCGAACAATTACGAATTGATTTGAAGAGCATTATTTGACCAAAAAGGGTCTTTTTCACACGGAATCATGCATGTGGTCAGCCTGTGACCCATCCAATGCTTCACTAGAAGAAACAACCAATATTTGTATCATTTCAGGTTTTGGCACTTGTTCTTTGGGGATTAAAGATGCTTTTCCAAGAGTAAAATATAATGGAACACATTTGCATTTAACTACATTCAGCATTAATAACTTCCCTGCAGCCATCTTTAGGTGCAATTCAGATAGCCAATCCATACTTTATGCTGGATCCATTCCATACTTTATGATGGACCCATTCCCTGTTTTATAACAATCCTTCCCATGCTATGGATACATTTATCCCATGCCCTGTAATTGATCCATCCCAACTTCTCATTACATGCTTTGTGACAGATGTGAGTCTTGCAAGTATCTCATTATTGGGCAAGGAGCTGTAGGAATATCAGTTATGAGATTGGCTAAATAAACAGCTATGATGGTAAAGGCTCAGCATATGTATAAGCATGATATTTACTTTTGAACAGAAGCAATTTGCATGCACATCATATTCGCTACATAATAAGTCTTGCCTGAGAGATAGTAGGAACTGCAGATGCTGGAGAATCTGAGATAACAAGGTGTAGAGCTGGATGAACACAGCAGGCCAAGCA
>NC_063372.1:4093010-4094311 GCF_021869965.1 Rhincodon typus
GACCTATCCCCTCCCTAACTCCCCACCTCCACTCACCTTTACTGGCTCCATCCCCGCCTCTTTGACCTGCCTCCTCTCCACCTATCTGCTCCTTTGTCCACCTTCCATCCGCCTCCTCTCTCTCTATTTATTTCAGAACCCCCTTCCCCTCCCCCATTTCTGAAGAAGGGTCCAGACCTGAAACGTCAGCCTTCCTGCTCCTCTGATGCTGCTTGGCCTGCTGTGTTCATCCAGCTCTACACCTTGCTATCTAAGTCTTGCCTGACATTTTTTTATTTATTAAATTAGGGTGTCAGCAATTCGATCAGAGTTTATTGCTGAACCCTAGAGGGCAATGAAGAGCTTCCCCATGTTATTATGGGGCTGTGTTTGCATCCAGTGCAACTGCAGGCGGCACACTCAGTACACTTGCAGTTCCAGTCTCACTGCACTCCACCACTTTATAATAGCAAAGTGTAGAACACCACAAATATTTACTCTCAAAAGACATTGCTAAAGACGTTGAGCCAACAAATCCACCTATATTCTCCACTTTTTAAACAAGTGTTGATTATTTAAGTATATTATATAAGGTTTAAGTACAAAGAGATTCATTATGCAGCATATCCAGAGTCCAAAAGGAAATAGGCTATTCAATGAAATATTTAACAAGAAGTGCAATTTATTCTAATTCAAATGTAGCTTGCTGAAGGTTTATGTTACAACTTCTTACCGAGGCAGGATTTTGATTTTGCCCATTCACAAAGGAGGAGTTACAAAGTTGAGCTGCAGGAATTGAGATCCACCTTGTGCCATTCAAACACCAAAACAAAAGGAACAACAGCAAACAAAGCAGTGAGATGGCAGAGAAGGAGCAAGCAAGTGGGTTCAACAGACGATGGGCACACAGTGATGACATCAGCACCATCACACATGTGCCTATAGACAGTGGATTCTGACTTCCTGTTCCAGGCACGCAGTGACGATATCTGTGGCACCAAATTCCTGCTCCAGTGGTGCAGGAGATACAGTGATTTGGGCTTCAGTCACAGAGCAGATTTCCTTCCCCAAAGAACATTAGTGAACCAGTTTGGTTGTTATGGCAATTCAATAGTGTCATGGTCACTTCTACTGATACCAGCGTTTTCTCTTAATTCCATATTTTACTTCAAGTACTGCAATCTCAAACTGCCACAGTGGGATTTCAACTTGCTGTCCTGTTAGTCCAAAAATTAACCACTATGCATTATACCCAGTTAGAAGGGGACTGATGGAAAAGTGGAGTTGAGATCACAACCAGATCAGCCATGATCTTGTTCAAC
>NC_063372.1:4094811-4109502 GCF_021869965.1 Rhincodon typus
ATTTTTCCCTTCTTAACCAAACTATTTATCTTCCTTTGCTGAAATCTAAACTGCTCCCAATCTTCAGGTCTGTTGCCTTTCTTGCTTAATTTGTATGCATCTTTCTTGGATCTAATATTATCCCTAATTTCCCTCATTAGTCTTGGTCTGGCCACCTTATTTTATTTTTGTGTCGGACAGGAATCAGCAATTGTGGCAGTTCCTCCATGCGCTCTTTAAATGTTTGCCATTGCCTGTACACCATTGTCCTTTTAAGTAATGTTCCCCAATTTATCGTAGCCAGCTTGCACCTCACACTATTGTCATTTCCTTTATTTAGATTCAGGACCCTAGTTTCAGCATCAACTACATTACATTCCACCGTAATGAAGAATCCTATTATATTACATTCTTCCCTATGGGGCCTCGCACAGCTTGATCGCCAATTATTCCTTTCTCATTACACGATATCCAGTCTAAGAGACCTGTTCTCTAGTTGGTTCCTCAACCTATTAATCCAGAAAGCCATCTCGCACACACTGCAGGAATTCCTCCTCCAAGCTATTGTTATTTGATTTGCCCAATCTTTATGTATTCAAGTTACCCATAACTACAGCTGTACCTTTGTTGCTTACATCTCTAAATGCCCTGTTTAATGCCTTTCCCACATTACCACTATATACAACACCAACTATCATTTTCCGCCCGTTGGTGTTTTTAAGCTCGAGGTTCCATTTACTGGAGTTAATATCCTTTCTCACATTTGCGTTAATTACTCTTTGACCAGCAAAGCTACCCCACCTCCTTTTCCTTTTTGTCTGTCCTTCCTAAAAACTGAATACCCCTGGATATTCAGTTCCCATCCTTGGTCACCTTGCAGCCATTTCTCCATAATCCCAATTATACTAAATCTGTTTATATCTAGTTCTTTGACTAATTCATTCACTTTATTACAAAATGCTCTGCACATTAAGCACAAGGCCTTAAGGCTCATTCTTTTAACATTCTTAGTCCTGTTCCCATTACAATATGACACTGTGATCCTTGCCTTTTAATTCTCAGCCTATCGTGTTTCTTATTTCCCATTCTGTCTTTTGTTTTTGTCCTTGTTTCCTTCTCTTTTGTCTCAGGTGTATAGGTTCCCATCCCCCTGCTATTTCAGTTAAAACCCTCCCCAACCACGCTGGCAAATATTTCCCCTAGGACATCAGGTCCTGCCCAGGTGCATCCCATCCAGTTAGTTTCCTGTCCACCTCTCCCAGATCCAGTCCCAATGTCCAAGGAATCTGAAACCTTCCCCCTTGCACCATCTCTCCAGCCACTTATTAAACTGATATATTCTACTACTTTTACTCCGACTAGCATGTGGCATTGGTAGCAACCCTCAGATCACTACCTTTGAGGTCCTACTTTTTAAAAACTTGCTTCCCAACTCCCTATATTCTGTTCTTAGGACCTCATTCCCATTATTTTAAATCTATTTTGTTGGTAACGATGTGTAACATGACCAGTGGCTATTCACCCTGCTGTCTAGAATGTCCTGTAGCCACTGAGACAAACTTGACCCCAACATCCAGCAGGCAACATACCATCCCGAAGTCTGGTTTGTGACTACAGAAATGTCTGTCTACTCCCCTTACAATTGAAACCCCTATTACTTTAGTCTTTCCTCTCATTCCTCCTCTACCATGCAGCACAGCCAATTTTGGTGCAACGAATTTGGCTGTTGCTACTTTCCTCTGAGAGGCCATTTCTCCCAGCAGTAACCAAAATGTTTCATCCAAAATGTTATATCTGTTTTGCAGGGGAATGGTCACAGGGGACTTTTGTACTGCCTGCTTAGTCTTCTTACTCTTTCTGATCATCCATTCCCTCCCTGCCTGTGAAGTTAGTCTGCGGAGTGACCACCTCATTCCTCCTCATCTCAGTTTTAAATGGACTACCTCTTATTGGGAGATTATGCCCTCTAAATCTAAAGTCAACAACCATGGGAAACATCTATATCTACCCTATGTAAGAATTTTGTAAGTTTAAATGAGATACTTCAAAATTCTAGGGAATACAGACTTGGTTTCTTCAATCTCTCCTAATCCCACCATTTGAGGGATTAGTCTGGTGACCTCTGTTGCATGCTCTTTATGGTAAGTACATTCTTCCTTAGATAAGGAGACCAAAACTGTACACAATACTCCAGGTGAGATGTCACTAAAGCTCCACAGAATTACAGAAAGGCATCTGTATTTCTGTACTTAAATCCCCTTGTGATGAAGGTCAACATACTGCTTGCCTTCTTAATTGTTTGCTGCACCGCATGCCCGCTTTTAGTTACTCATGAACAAGGACACCCAGATCCCTTTGGACATGCATATTCCCTAACTTCTCAACATTTAAGAAATATTTTGAATTTGTGTTTTTCTCCTATGAAAATGGATAATTTTATTCCATCTGCTATGCTTTTGCCCATTTACGTAGCCTGTCTAAGTCTTCTTGAAGCCTCCATGCAGTCTCCTCACAACCTGCATTCCCATCAGTTTGATGTTATCAACAAATTTGGAAATATTACAATTGATTCTAATGGCCAAGTCATTTTATAAATTGTGAACAGCTGAGAACCTAGTTCTGACTTTCACAGTACCCCGCCATCCTAAGAATGATCCATTTATCCCTACTCTCCCTACTTTGTCTGTTGATCAATTCTCAACCCATACTAGTATATTTTCGCTAATCCAGGTGCTCCATTTGTTTTTACTAACGTCCTGTGTGGGACTTTATCAAAATCTTCCTGAAAATACAATTACACCGCATCCACTGGTTCACCCTTATCTATTCTTGAAGTAAAACCCTTAAAATATCCCACAAATTCGTCAAATATGATTTTCCTTTCATACCATTCTTTTGCAGATGCCCAGTTATCATCTCTATTATAACTGGTTCTAGCATTTTCCCTATCACTGATATCAAAGTAACAGGTTTGTAATTCTCCTTGCCTTCTTAAACAGTGAAAATAATTCCTAGCTGTATACTCCGAAGTTAAGTTGACTGATGTTGAGAGGCAGTCAAAATGCACTGAATTATAATGACCATTATACCAAAAGAAGTGATTAAACAGAGCTAATGATCGCACAACGTTCAGCACCATTCACGACTCCTCAGATACAGAAGCAACCATGTCCAAGTGTAAGAAGATCTGGACAATATTCAGGCTTGGGTTACAGGTGGCATGTAACATTCACACCACACAAGTGTCAGACAATGACCATCTCCAACATGGGAATTCAACTGTCCACCCTTAATATTCAATAGCGTAACTATTACTCAATTCAGCAGGTGGTGAGGGAACCAACAAGAGGGAAAAACATACTTCACCTCATTCTCGTCAATCTGCCGGCTGCAGCTGCATCTGTCCATGATAGCATCGGATAGAGTGACCATTG
The DNA here is from genome assembly GCF_021869965.1 of Rhincodon typus. Taxonomy (NCBI): domain Eukaryota; kingdom Metazoa; phylum Chordata; class Chondrichthyes; order Orectolobiformes; family Rhincodontidae; genus Rhincodon; species Rhincodon typus. The sequence continues at coordinate 4,098,225 of NC_063372.1, forward strand.
CGCAGCCTTGTGGAGATGAGTCCCACCTTCATGTTGAGAATAACCTCCATTGTGTGGCACTATCACTGTGCTAAATGGGACAAACATTGAGCAGATCTGGCAACTCAAGGATGGGCATCCATGAGATGCAATGGGCCACCAGCAGCAGCAGAATTATACTCCAACACAATCTGTAACCTCATGGCCCGGTATATCCCCCACTCAACCATTACCATCAAGCCAGGGGATCAACCCTGATTCAATAGAGAGTGCAGGAGGGCATGGCAGGATCAGCACCAGGCATATCTAGAAATCAGGTGTCAACCTGGTGAAGCCACCAAACAGGACTACTTGCATGCCATATAGCATCAGCAGCAAGTGATAGACAGAACTAAGTGATCCCTGAGCCAACAGATCAGATCTAAGCTCTGCAGTCCTGCCATATCCAGTCATGAAAGGTGGTGGACAATTAAATAACTCATTGGACAAAAGAGCTGAATTTCAAAGATGAAGAGAGAGTGACAGCCCTCGATATAAAGGGCTCATATGACTGAATTTTGAATCAAAGAGCTTTAGAAAAACTGGAATCAATGGGAATTGGGGGATATTCTCCACTGGTTGAAGTCATACCTGATACATAGGAAGATGGTTGTGGTTGTTGGAGGTCAATCATCTCAGCTCCAGGACATCTCTGCAGGAGTCCCTCAGGGTAGTGTCTAGGTCCAAACATCTTCAGCTGCTTCATCAATGACCTTCCCTATATCATAAGGTCAGAAGTGGAACGTTTGCTAATGATTGCACAATGTTCAGCGCCATTCGCGACTCCTCAGATACTGAAGCAGTCCATGTTCAAAAGCAACAAGGCCTGGACAATATCTAGGCTAGGGCTGAAAAGTGGCAAGTAACATTTGTGCCACATAAATGCCAGGCTATGACCATCTCCAATAAAGGGACAATCTACTCACTGCCACTTGACATTCAATGGCATTATCATCACTGAATGCCCCACTATCAACATCCTGGGGGTTTCCATTGACCAGAAACTCAACCATGGCTACAACAGCAGATCAGAGACTAGTAGCACTGCAGCAAGTAACTCACCTTCTAAATCCCCAATCCTGTCCACCATCTACAAAGCACAAGTGAGAATCGCAATAGAATTATCCCCACTTGACTGGATGGGTGCAGCACCAACAACACTCAGGACAAAGCAGCCCACTTGAATGGCATCACATCCTCATACATTCACTGCCTCCATGACTGACACACAGTACAAGATGCACTGCAGACATTTGCTAATGCATCATACTGTCACAGAGGTCTACAGGAGAGAGAAACTCCCTGCAGCCCATGTCTGTGCCAACTCTATCTGTGCCAGTCAGAAACAAGCACTTAACTACTCTAATCCCATTTTCCAGCACCTGTACGTACACATAGCCTTGTACGTCTTGGCATCACAAGTGCACGTTTAATACTTCTTCAATGTTGAGGGTTTTTGCCTCTCCTACCCTTACAGGCAGCCAGTTCCAGATCCTGCCTAACCTCTGGGTGGATAGCCTTTCCTCACATCCCCTCTAAACCTACTGACCCTTACTTGAAATCTATGCTCCCTCGTCATTGATCCCTCTACCAAGATGAAAGTTCCTTCCTTTCTACCCTGCCTATGCCCCTCATAATTTTATACATCTCAATTCACATTCCCCCTCAGTTTCTTCTGCTCCAAAGAATACAACTCCAGTCTGTCCAATCTCTCTTCATAACAAACTCTCCAGCATAGACAGCATCCTGGTAAATCTCCTCTGCACCTTCTCCAGTGTAATCACATCCTCCTATAATGTGGATTCCAGAATTGCACACAATACTCTAGATGTGGTTTAATCAACGTTTTATACAGTACCAGCATCACCTCCCTGCTCCTAAAACTCGGTGCCTTGGCTAATAAAGGCAAACATACCATTTGCCTTCTTAACCACATTATCCACCTGTTCTGCTACCTTAAGGGAACTAGTGTTCCTACACACCATGGTTCCTCCAATCCTCAGTGCTTCCCAGGGGCCTACCATTCATCATGTATTCCCTTACCTTGTCTGTACTGCCAAGTGAATCACCTTACACTTATTAGGATTGAATTCCATTTGCCAATGATCAGCCCATCTGACCAGCCTGTCTATCCTCCTCATTATTTACCACCCCATCAATTTTTGTATCATCCATGAACTCACTGATTGTCCAATATTCAAGTCTAAAATTATTTAAATATAACACAAACAGCAAAGGTCCCAACACTGACCCCTCTGGAACCCCAATAAACACAAACGTCCAGTCACAAACGCATCCTCAACCATCACTCTCTGCTTCCTGCCACTCAGCCAATTCTGGATTCAATTTACCGACTTTCTTTGAATCCCATGGGCTCTAACCTTCGCTATCAGTCTCCCATGCGGGATCTTACCAAAAGCATTGCTGAACTTTAAGCAGACTACGTCAAATGCACTGCCCTCAGCCTACACCTGGTTACCTCTTCGAAAAATTCAATCAAGTTGGTCAGACCTGACGTCCCATTAGCAAAGTCATGCTGACTGTTCGTTTTTAATCCCTGTGTCTCCATGTGCAGATTAATTTAATCCTTCAGAATTGCTTCCAATAGCTTCCCTACCACTGAGGTTAGAGAGACTAGCCTGTAGTTTTGTGTTTTATCACTTGCTCCCTTCTTGCATACTGGTACCATGTTGGATTGTCCTCCAGATCTCTGGCACCTCTCCTATGGCCAGAGAGAAATTGAAAATTATTGCCAATGCCCCTGCTATTTCCTCCCTTGCCTCACTCAACAGCCACGAATATGTTTCATCCGGCCCTGGAAATTTATCTACTTCTTCAACAGCACCTTCCAAACCCATAACCTCTCCCACCAAGAAGGACAAGGGCAGCAGATACATGGGAGCACCACCTGCAAGTTCTCTTCCAAGCCACTGACCATTGAGACTTGGAAATATATCATCTTTCCTTCAGTGTCACTGCATCAAAATCTGCAACTCTCTCCCTAACAGCATTCTGGTTGTACATGTGTCAAATGGATTACAGAGGTTCAAGAAGGCAGCTCAGCACCACCTTCTCAAGGACAACTAGGGACAGTCAATTAATGCTGGCCCAGTCAGGGACTCCCACACTTTGTGCATGAATAAAACCAAAGCCAAAGTGGCAGAATTAAATGTTTGATTTTTGGTGGTAGGAAAGTGAAGTAACTGTTCAGAGACTGCCATCTCATCTCTATCACCCTTTATTTACAAATGCATAGCCTTTAACAATAACACTGCCTCTCACTGATTCAGACATTCAGGGGCTCACTATCCCTGGCATTCATCCTTTTATGTCAGCCAGGGCTCCTTGATTGGACCAGATTAACAGCCCCAGTCAGGGAACTCATATTCTATGAGGTCCACCTGGCTGATCCTGTTACAATCACTACGTCCCTCCCCCTCTGAGTCCATGGACACAGGGCAGTCCATTTCCTTTGAGAGCCTCCTAGAACATTTTAACACCGGGTCAGGTTCCTCCAACTCAGAATCCAACACAGGAGATGTGTAACAAATGGGAACTTGCCTCTTGTACCTGGAATGCTATGGTAGACTTTCATTCCTTCTTCTGGAGGCAGAAGTATCCAGGTGGCTACTTCTGTCATGTCTACCTCTGATTCAGAGGACTCAACAATGTTTGATGGAGAGGGTCAATCAACAGTTCACTGAAGTATTGCTGAAGGCTCCAAGGAACACGACAAATTGTGCACCCACACAGTCTGCAAATTTGCAACTTTTAAATGGTCCACATGCTTATTCAGGACAGTTGCACCTAGCCAAATTTTATAAGTCACTGGTTCCGATCTTGCATCGATCATGCCTCTTACCCATGTGTGGCCATTTCCATGATTCTTGAACCAAACTTTGTTCCCTGTATCAAACTGTCTCTCTTGCTTGGCAGAGTCTTGGGACTGGCATTGGAGTTCACGATGCCATTTCGCCCTCACTCCCAGGTCCAGAAAGCTCAGACTTAGCCTGTTGCAGTCTTGTACCCATTAGCAACTCTGCTGGTGCTATCCCTGTAGTTGCATGTAGGGTGGTCCTATAATCAAACAAGAACTGTGACAACTTGGTATCTACTGAGGCTTTGAGACCAAGTAGAGGGTTTGTGGTATGTGATTTTCGCCCATAAAAGGTATTGCTGGAACTTCCTGACTCCAAATATGACTGCCAATCCTTCTTTTTCTATTTCGGCGTGTTTATGCTCTGCATTAGCCAAAGACCTGGCATAGGCTATTGGGTGTTCCTCTCTGGTGGACCACCTATGAGCTAATACCACCCTGATGCCATATGGGGAGGCATCACACGTTAATACCAGATCTTTCTTGGGACCATAGTGTGCCAACATGTTAGAGGATGATAATTGTTTCTTTACTTCATCGTAAGCTAGGGCCATCAATGTGACCATTTCCAAGGCTGACCCTTTCATAGGAGTTGATGCAATGGTGCCAGGATGGATGCCAGGTTGTGTATTAACTTTCCATAATAGTTTAATCAGACCCAGAAATGACCTAAGCTCCTGGACTGATATGGGGACCAGGACACCTTTGATAGCGTTCACTTTACCTTCCAATGGGTGTAACCTGGTCTTGTTGACCCTGTAGCCTAAATAGGTCAGTTGGGGGGGCCTGGAATGTACATCTTTCCTTTCTAAAGGGTATGCCTGCCTCAGCAAAATGTCCTAGGACTAAGTGTTCCTTTATTGGATTTCCCTGTTAACAGGGTGTCAGCTAGATTCATAGCGACCTGGGGTAGACCGTGTAAAATGTTCTCCATTGTCTGCTGAAAAATTGAACAGGCTGACGATACTCCAAATGGCAGACTTGTACATTGGTACAAACCCTTAAAGGTATTAATTGTAGCATTCTTCTGGGTCTAAACACAGCTGCAAGTAAGTGTTGCTCAAGTCTAGCTTTGTGAAGGGCAAACCTCCCGCCAGATTTGCATATAAATCCTCTATCCAAGGGATTGGGTATTTATCCAGTTGCAAAAAATGGTTTACTGTTTGTTTAAGTCCCCACAAAAACTGACCCACTGAGCTTCAAAATCAGTGTGACTGGTGTTGCCCATTCCGTGAACTGGATGGTTTGATGATTCTTTCTGCTTCTACTTTTGCACGTAAGCCAAATGGCACTGGATGGACCTTGCAGAATTGCTTCCTGGTCAACATGAAAAGTCACTTCGGCTTATCTGATAGTCCCTAGACCTTCCTGGAAAATTTCCGGGTATTTAATTAGGATTTCACTCAGGCAGCCATTTTCTAATGAAAAATTGTTGTAGGTGAACCTCTTGCAACCAATTTCACCCATCAAGCTTGGGTCCAAACCTTCTACTACAATCACTGGTAACCAAACCAGCTGCCTTTCATAAGACACCAGAACAGAGGTTGTACCCTTAATCTGCAAAGGTTAGCCGGTCTAGGTTCTCAGCCAAGCTGAAATCTTGCACAAATTTAAGGCTGGAGTCCAGAGCGAATTTTAATAAAAACTGGTTCTGCGATCACTGATATGGCCGTGCTGGTATCAACCTCCATTTGAACCGAATGACCATTTAACCAAACATTTACCTTGACTGGTTCTGATTTGGATGTTGCTAAGTAAGTTAACTGTTCAAAAACAGATGTGGGTGAAGTTACGAGGGCTGAGCTCTCTTGGACACCCTTCTAGGTACTGGTCAATGAGTTAACTTACTCCATTTAAGTTTAGTAGGGCTCTATTGTTGTCCTGAATCCGCATGTTGACAACAATTACAATGTCTCACCAGGCAGGATCCTGAAGAAAATTGTAACTTTTGGCCGAGACTTTGCCTGTTTTACAGTTTTGTTGTGGGCCAACCTAGAGTTACTCTCATCAGGATATTTCCTGAGTGAGGCTATGCAGTTGCCTGCACTCAAGCAGTGTTCCCCAAGCTGGTGAGCTGGCGAACTGGTGAACCAGAGAGGGTGTCCACTTCCATTGAAAGACCTTGTAACTCATATGCTCCACTTGCCACATTTTCCATTGATAAAGCCAGTTGTAGCACCTGTTTGAAGGCCAGTTGGGCTTTAGCCAGGAGGCATTTTTGCACAGTCACATCATTAATCCCACATACCAAATGGTCTCTCAGCATATCATTAAAGGGTTAAACCAAATTCACAGGCTCCGCCAGGTGTCTTAACCTAGTCAAAGACCCCAACACAGATCTTACTCTCATCGCCACTGAAATAACACTTCATAACCCATCAGCAATCAATCTTTATTCATAAATGCATTGCTGTTGATATTAGCACAGCCTTTCACTTATGTCAGGCATTCTCTGATATTCACCCTTTTATGTCAGCCAGGGTTCCCTGATTGGATGAAATTAACAGCCCCAATCAGGGAGCTCATATTCTATGAGGTTCAGCTGGCTGACTTCCTTACAATCACTGCAGAAGGGATGTCATTACTGTCACATTTTGTACTTCCTTTTCCCTTTCTATTATAAATTTACATTTTTAACTCCTGCATAGCCCTGAATATAATGCAGGTTGGGACAATTAATTGTGTTGTTTTAGGTTTGTTTACAATGTCCCTTTCATCTACATTTGGTGTTTATTTTTTATCATACTATCTTGCCTGCTGTAAATAGACCTGCCATTACAGTGGGCTGAAGTGAGAATGAATTTCAAAAGCCGTTCAAACATTTGGAAGCTTTTAGTTGGTTAATGATTTAATGATGGTTTCCCAACTATTTTTAGGAGCTGAGTAAAGAGTCACATGGGCTCCTATTTGATCTAGTTCAGTGCTATCATGCTGAATTTAATCACTGCACAAATAATTACAAAAGGCTGCTTCCAAAATGTTGCAAGATAGTAAAAATGAATGAAGTAAAAAGTTATTTTAATTGGACATTTTATTTTACACTCAGGATAACAGTAAAGCATTCTTATAGATGCTTTTCAATGACATAGCAGTTTTAAATTTATGAACCTTAGAAGAAACTTTTTTTGAAATAAAACACTGGTTCAGTCTTGGTTGTAGTATTTTATTTCTCAGGAAAGATGTTAAGGCCTTGGAAAGGAGATTTATTAGAATTGTATCAGGATGGAAGAATTTCAGTCATGTGGAGAGATCAGAGAAATTTGGATTATTCTTCCTAAACAGGAGGAGATTAAAGGGAGACTCAGACCTATAGAAGTGATGGAGCAAAAAATGGGACAACCTGGTTTTACTGACAGAATTAAGATAAATATTAGAAAAATCAGGGAAATTATACAATGTGTTTTGGGTAGCAAGTTCATGATCTGGAACACAATCATAAGCAAGTATCACTGCTTATTTGAAGGCTTGGGCATGACTGTTGAACTTGTTCCTTAACTGACAGCGACAGAGGTGCAATTCCAAAATAATCAATGGATAATGATCAGAAGTGCCAGCCAGTTAAAGTATCCTTACTACTGTGAGGCTGAAATCAATGAACTTGGGACAGATCATGGATCAGATGTCTGACTATGACTGTATAGCTCAGTTCTGATTGGATATAGTTCTGACTGAACTATTAGGAAAGACTTGTCTGGCTTTTGTTCCATTTAAAAAGGGATGATTGTTCATTCCCATATCTGGCAAGAGACAAAGAACAAAAAGCACTCACAGTTTTCTGAAAGGCTGTAGGCTTCTGTTCATCAAATGCATCACCTGATTCATCATCACTCCATTCCCAACCTCCATCCTCTGTTTTGTACAGGTGGCCACTGGATCCCTGGACCCGTCTCACCTACAGTCAACCACAACATAGGTGAAAGGTCAAATGGCAACATTTTGAGTTTTCTGGTAAGATTTTTTGTTGCTAATCTTCTCTCTTCAGTGTCCTCTTGTCAAATTTCCACCCTTCTTCAGTACATCAGCTGTTCTGTTGTAATTAACTAGATAATGTCCTGCGATTGAGCAGCTTGTCATCCTTAACTTCACTGTGAAGAGGTTAACCAGTTGGTTTACTTGAAGATGTAATGAAGATGGAATGTTTGTAATGGAACTCCGAGAAAAGAAATGTGGCTGGGTAGCTGTTAAGCATCTGTCTCGTTGACTTAAAAAAAGGAAGACTTGTATTTATACAGTGCCTTTCACAACCACAAGACATTTCAAGATGCTTTATAGATAATGAAATACTTTTGAAGTGTAGTCACTGTTGTAATGTAGGAAACGCAGCAGCCAATTTGTGCACAGCAAGTTCCCACAAACAGCAATGTCATTCAAATAGGTTTTCTGTTAGTTAAGTGATGCTTATTGACGCATAAATATTGGACAGGACACCATGATAAACTTACTTGCTCTCTTTTTGAAATAGTGCCATGGGAACTTTTACATGGAACTAAGATGGCAGACAGGGCCTTGGTTTAACATATCACCCAGAAAACGGCACCTCCGACAGTGCAGCACTCCCTCAGTACTGCACTGGAGTGTCAGCCTATAGCTTGGTATGCAGGTCCTGGCTGGTGCATTAAACTCATGCAAACTCAAATGCTGGAGTACTACAGCGAATATGCATGTATCCAACAGTAATGAAAGACGTGCATTTCTAGAACATAGAACAGTACAGCACAGTACAGGTCCTTCCGCCCACGATGTTGTGCTGACCTATTCTCCTACTAAGATCAATCTACCCTGCATACCCTACATTTTACTGTCTATAGTGCCTTTACATGTCATTGAGAAACAACTTCCTTTTGAAGTGCAGTTACCATTGTTATGTAGACAATTGCAGTCAGAAATTTGCGCACAGCAAGATTAATAAACAGTAATGAGATTGATGACCAGTTAAGCCGTTTTGGCAGTGGTGGTCAAGGGATAAATATTGACCAGGAGAATTCTTCTTTGAATAGTACCACAGGACTTTGTTTATACTTGCCTGCACAGGCTGGTGGGAGCTCAGTTAACATCTTGTCTGAACGACAACACCTCTTACAAGCACCACTCCCTTACTACTCTCTGCAGTTTAGGATATGTACTCAGCGTCTTGACTCAGAGGCAAGAGTGTTACTCAGTGAAGTCAACAAGCAAATTGTCATTAAAATTTGCATTGTCTCTGCTGGGTAACATTTTCTTGTTCTGTGAGAAAATACAGACCTTTTTGTTAGTTTCTGGCTCACTCGCAGACTTTGGCACCATGCCAGTAGCTTGGACTGTGTTGTCAGCCTGTAAGAAGATAGAAGAATTCTATTTGCGCAATGTATAGAGTTGAAAAGCCCGTGGATCAATGAGTTCCACTGCATCTACGACCAGCTCACAATGTAGAGCTGTGAGCGGCCCAATATTCTTTGTTCCAAACCAAAAGCGCTTGTTCCTTGGTCCAATCTGTAGGGAATTTTATTATTGATAAATTCGCAAACAATACCCCTTTTTACTTAAAAAAGAGGGAGGGAAACATTACATCTAAATAAGATCTGGATTCTAAATGTGACAGGAAAATCAACTGCTGTGTACTGTTTTCTTTACCTATCAAACTGACAGTTTGTACAAGAATCTCCTGTTTCGGTGATGCTTGAAGTGCTTACTTGTTACTCAATTAGACCTCAATATCTCTCCAGTGAACTCTTGCAATTTGGTCTATTTGTACTGTATTCCAGTAACAAAACACTTCACTCTTTGTAAGAAATCAAGTACTTCTTCATTCTTCCATTTCAAACCACCAGCAGTTTGTTTTGGTTCCATGACCTCATGACCTTCATAAGCATCTACCTACGTGTGTTACTTGGTGTATAAGGTATTATTTGTGTTTCATTTACTCCTCTGCTCACTGATGTGTTCTAAACATATTGCAACTATTACTACCTCAGAGCATCGTTCCATTCAACCAAGCTAGCCAAAACTGAAGACAAAATCTTCAGAAACGAGAGATATGACATCACGAATCTTTTGTTCTGAAACTTTGTCTGTAAGTAATTGCAGGGAGTAATTTTTACCTTTGTGTCCTTTTGCCCTCCACTTAACGATTGGCCCAATAACTTCTCCATCAGATATTCTTTATTCTGAAACAACAGAACAAGTTCTACATGAAACAATAGGTCTCAGTGGTAAAACCACATGCCTCGGTGACTGTTGGAGATCCATGTTTGCATCCAGTCCATGACAGAAACTGAAGCACAAATCATTCGATTAGCCCAACAACTCTTAAGTGTACTGCAGCAAAATTAACCAGAGCTTAGTCGTCTGGGACTTTAAATATTAAAGACACTTTAAATATTAAAAGCTGGTAAGCTTTCCTGCTCCTCTGATGCTGCTTGGCCTGCTGTGTTCATCCAGCTCTACACCTTGTTATCTAAGCTACTTGTTTGATGTTATATTGTTTGTAGACTTGTTGAAGTAAATATTCATCCCAACTTCAATTAACAATAGATTTGTTGAAAGTCACATTTGCCACTGACAAATTATTGGTGAACAGGACTAATTGAAGTCACAAGTCAACTTACACAGAAATCTTAAACATGATTAAATGTTCCAAAACAACAAAAATAAGCAGACATTGAGCAATGGAAGAAGCATAAGAATCAAAGAAATACGTTTTAAGCAGCTACCGAAAGGAGAGGAGAAATGTAGCAAATTTAATCAAAAAATGGACTGTAAAACCTTCTTTAAGTACGCAAAGAGGAAACATTTGGCTAAGCAAATATGGGCCCACCACCGGGGTCCAGGGAATTTATAATGGGCAGTAGAAAAATGGAAGAGAAGCTAAATGATTACACTGTGTCTGTTTTCACTGAGGAAAATACCAGAAATCTCCCAGAATTAGGTATCCAAGTGGCTAGGGTGAACAAGCATTCAAAGGAAATTAGCATCAGTAAGAAAACTGTACGACAGATATTAATGAGGCTGAAAGTTGATAACTCTCCAGGATCTGATATTCTTCATATCCCAAAGTGTTGAAGGAGATGGCAAAAGAGACATTGGATATTGCTGGCGACTATTTTCCAAAATTCCATAGATTCTGGAATGATTCCTGTGGATTGGAAGGGAGCGAATGTCACTCCACTATTTAAGAGGGGAGTGAGAGAGAGAAGAGCGAGCTACATGCATGTTCGCTTTACATCAATACCAAGAAAAATACTATTCTAAAGGATTGGTTGATAATGATCTGATTAGGCATGGTCAGCACGGACTTGCAAATAGGAACCAGTGTTTGACAAACATGTTTAAGTTTTTTGAAAATGTTTCTAACAAAACTGATCAAGGACAGCCAATGGACTTCGAAAACTTTGATTTTCAGAGGAC
>NC_063372.1:4109602-4111270 GCF_021869965.1 Rhincodon typus
TCAGAATCTCACTGCTTCTTCAGGTGTTGGTGAGAGAAGTGACATCAGACACAGAATTTGCTAGTAAAAGATCAAAAGGGTCACAGAACTGATCCAAAAGTATTGAAGAAACCCAAGATGGCACTTAAATCTTGAATCAGATAGAAAGGATTAATATGCAAATCCCAGAATTTCATTCAAGTCACTGTCTCGAGATAACTAAAGGTTTATCAGTAAACCAGAGGTGACATCTCAGGTCAGACAAAGCATTTTAGGGGTGAGGCCGTGTTGAGACTATGGCCTCACCTGGGATCTTGGGTGCGTATCACACTGCAGGTGATCCACCACACAATACACTGCCTCTCTCACTCCCTCCTACACACACACAGACACACACTCATTCCCACAAACATACTCTCTCTCTCTCTCTCACACACACACACACTCATTCCCATACACTCTCTCTCTTTCTCACACACACACACACACTCACACTCACACACACACAGAGGCAAACACACACACTCTCCCACAAACACACATACTCCACACATGCACACATACTCACACACACAGTCACTCTCTCTCTCTCACACACACACGCACAAATGGTCTCTCACACACACACACGGTCTCTCTCTCTCTCTCTCTCTGTCTCTGTCTCTGTCTCACACACACGGTCTAACTCCCACACACACACTCACTCGCACACAAACACACACATGTATTCGCTCTCTATCCCAAAGAAACACACGTACACACTCCCACACAGAGTCTCTCACACACACACACATGCATACAGTCTCGCAAATACACACACACACAAACACGAGCGGTCTCTCTCACAAACACACACACATGCAGCCTCTCCCACACACATACACACATGCAGTCTCTCTCTCTCTCTCTCTCTCACACACACACACACACACACACATGTACTCTCTCTCTCTCCCAAAGACACACGTGCACACACTCCCACACACAGTCTCTCTCCCTCATACACACACACACATACACATACACACATTCTGCGACACATGCCCCCACACACAATCATTCCCACAAACACACACACTCATCCCCTACACACACTCTCCCACAAGCACACACACACGCACTCTCTCTCTCCCAAAGACACAGGCACACACACTCCCACACATGCATAGTTTCCCAGTCTCTCTCTCTCACTCTCACACAAACACACACACACACACACACACACGGTCTCTCTCACATACACTCTCACACACACACACACACACACACACACACACACACACACGGTCTCTCTCACATACACTCTCACACTCACACACACACACACACGGTCTCTCTCACATACACTCTCACACTCACACACACAATCTCTCTCTCTCACAAACACACACACACTCTCATACACACAAACACACACACACACTCTCATACACACAAACACACACACATTCTCATACACGCACACACTCGCATACACACACACATGCACACTCTCACACACTCTCTCTTACACACCCACCCACCCACACACACACTCTCATAGACACCCACCCACACACACACACACTCTCATACACACCCACCCACACACACACACTCTCTCATACACACCCACCCACACTCTCGTACACACGCACACAAACACTCTCATACACTTTCATACACACCCACCCACACACACACACACAC
>NC_063372.1:4111770-4113527 GCF_021869965.1 Rhincodon typus
AGATGCACTTCCCAGCAATGACTCCAGATTTATTTCAGATGCACTTCCCAGCAGCCAGAGGCAAACAGAACAAACATTTGTCTGTCAATCTCTCACTTATACTAACTGAAAAGTACAAATAATACCTAAACAATTTGTTGTGATAATAATGGTGAAAACCCAGAGCCTTCCATATCTTAGGGCAATCCTGCTGACATGAGATCAGTTGTAGTCCCTCGTAAGACCCTGACGTATTCACAATACATTTTATACCGTATAAAAACTGAAAGAACTGCAGATGCTGTAAATCAGGAACAAAAACAAAGTTGCTGGAAAACCTCAGCAGGTCTGGCAGCATCTGTGAAGGCAAAATCAGAGTTAACGTTTCGGGTCCAGTGACTCTTCCTCAGAGGAAGCGTTCTGAGGACGGGTCACCGGACTCGAAACATTAACTCTGTTTTTTCCTTCACAGATGCTGCCAGACCTTCTGAGCTTTTCCAACAACTTTGTTTTTGTTCCACATTTTATACCGTGTTATTATTAATAATAAGCTTGTGCCCCTTGAGAGATGCTACAATATAACTGGGGATATATAGATAAATCTGACTGTGAGGACCTGTTGTGTGAACCTATGGATTAGTGATAATAAATGGATGACATCTTTCCAGGATGTAGTTGACTGCGATGCTTTCAGAGATTTTGTTACCGAACCCAGGCTGTTTTCAATTATCTTTTTTTGGGATTCGGAATATTGCTGAAAGATAAGTGCCCTTACATGGTGAGCCAAATGGGACAATGTCACAGTCTTTTTCCAAATGTGTCTTTTCTGACTTGTAGAAGCTAGCAGCGCAGCCCTCTCCAAAGTTTAAGATTTGACAAAGACATTTAATATTATTCTAACTCACTTTAACATTTATGCTTTTGACAGGAACAATCAGAAAGTCCATCTCATCTAAGTAATGAGGATAGTTCTGTCCACCTAGTCCTGCGACTACGGTAAGGAGGATTCAGCCTCAACTAAATCTTGTGGAAAGTTATTTGCACACACTAATCCTGACCATCATTTGAATGAAATAAGCTGTGCTGATAATAGAAGATCTGGTGACTGCTCACTTCAGATCAGTACAAGTATCATACATGCTTAGCTAAAGCCTCTCTGCCAACACGTCCAACGGAGCAGCTAAACAAGGCATCCTGAAAAGGAACTACTGATTTTAGTTACTGGGAGAGAGGCTGGAATGACAGTCACTGCCATGGAGAGAGATTGGTGACTGTGAAGGGCTAGACCACCCAGTCCTCTCAGAGGTGGTAGTGGGGAAATGTTCATCCAAGGTTGGGCAGCACTGATAGGAAATTGGGAAAAGGAGATCGAATGGGGGAGGGGCAGATTTTCATCACTCAGAGTTTTTAAACTCGGAAGGAAGTCCTCCATTAGTAAGAAATAATTTTATAACTGGAAAAGTTAATTGAGGTGCGGTGTCACAGTTTCTGTATTAACTGTTTTAATGTTTACACAGGAATTTACGAAGGGAGTTGAACGATATCAGATTTGAATTCACTCCAGGAAGGGGTAAGTTTGGATGATATCTATTAAATTATGATCTATCAGAGTGTTAGCCTTCCAAGACATTGATGTTTTAGTAGTTGGTTGTAAAATGGCAGAGACCAAACCCAAGTCACCCTTGTATTGCCTTGTTTAGAAATGGGACATGGGTCCATAAATCTAACTGGAAATGGGACAAGTAACCAAATAGTTGAGAGTAAAGGAGGGCACATGT
>NC_063372.1:4113627-4115799 GCF_021869965.1 Rhincodon typus
TTCTAAAACACATGTTTCTAAAAAGCTGTAGTGGGTGTCCTGCATCATCATAAACATGGACAAGGAGAGTACATTCTTTGACTGTTAAGTTTAAGGTCAGACTGTGTTGCCCTGATCATTATTAATGATTACGGGCAACACGGTTGCTCAGTGGTTAGCACTGCTGCCTCACAGCACCAGGGACCTGGATTCGATTTCACCCTCGGGTGACTGACTGTGTGGAGTTTGCACGTTCTCCCCGTGTCTGCGTGGGTTTCCTCCGGATCCTCCGGTTTCCTCCTACAGTCCAAAGATGTGCAGGTTAGGTGGATTGGCCATACTAAATTGCCCATAGTGTTCAGGGATATGCAGGCTAGGTGGGTTAGCCATGAGAAGTGCAGGGTTACAGAGACAGGGTCGGGTAGTGGGTCTGAGTGGGATGCTCTTTGGAGGGTCGGTACAGAATTGATGGGCTGAATGGCCTCTTTCCGCACTGTAGGGATTCTATGATTATGCTAATTCCACACAAAACTGATTTTAAATATCTTACCCTTAGACTCTGCGGTTGGTGTTTCTCAGGAGCTCGTCTCTGCTGGTTTAGTAGACGAGTTTGACATGATGGTTGGTAAGTTGCAACTCTGTCATATTCAACTTTACAATCAATTCAAAGGCAGACAATAGTTGAGACACTACTAAGTATTCTGAGCTGCTGGGTTGGAATGGGGCAGAAGCCCATAGAGCTCTCACGAGCAATGAAATTTAGCGTTGCTTAAATGTGTCCCAGATGCAGGGGTTGGGGAACATGAAAACATGCAGAATTCTTGCTCCTAATTGCAGTCCAGTGAGTTTTCCATTTATCCCCTGCGTCAGTATTGATTTGACAGTCATGGTCATCATAGTCAAATAGCCTCGTGATACTCAGTTGAGGTTCACAAGTGGAGTCTTGCAAGCTGCAGGCCCTATTGAAGCCTGGCTGCAAACATTCAGTATCTTTCAAGAGAAATGTGGGTGGAGAAAATCCCCTCCAATGAGTTACCTTCAAGGCTCTGTCCCACCACTGCTGGCTGATACAATGTCCTATTACCTATCCTGACAGCCTTTATAATCTTTTTTCTGTTGTTTCATCAGTAGCCAACAACCTGCAGAGACTAATAGATGATCCTCATTCAAACAGGACCCTCACATTCAGACTGGTAAGGGAATCCAACATGCTCTCTACAAACTTCTCTGATGTTCAAATATTTAAAGAACTGTAAGCATGAAAATTCATGGATTTGTGACAGCTGATTGTTTTTCCTAACTCTTAGTTTATAAAATTGGAGAATTAATTTTTATTCATTCGTTCATTTACGTAGGCTCACAAATGTTTTGGTGCCTGGTTGCTGTCCACATTGCGAGGTGATCTGGGGCATTCTATTTTGATAAAAGTGCTGTATAAATAAGTTGTTGCTTGACTGTAGTATTATCCCTTACGTGTTAATGGGCTTCTTGCAGCCTTATCGATAGACAGATCTTTTACCATCACCTTGATGTGGACACTTGAACTGGAATGAGAGGCTACTGACTGGCTGGGAGGATCAGAACTGAAATGATCAGGCAGTCTCAATCCAGTCTGCAGTTAGCCTGAGGCACAAATCAGCATAGCTTCATAATCTCACTGGGGAGTGACAGCTAGCTGATGTGGAAATGGGGAAGAAATATGATTTTGATGTGATGTGGGTACTCTTCTGAGCTTAGGGTAAAGATGTGCTGTTGGGCAGAGGAGGAAGAGGTTCATTGTGCTGTATAATTTAATTGCTGCAGCTGATCTAGGAATGTTTCTTGACATAAGTGGGCACTTATATCCTCTTCTTGTGGCTAATGAAATGAATTTCAACACAGTGATCACAACTCCTTAAGTTTTAATATAGCTATGAACAAGGAAAAGTCAGGACCTCACAGGAAGGTACTAAATTGAGGAGGGCAAATTACGTTAGTATTAGACATGAGCTAGGGAGAGTTAATTGGGAGGAGCTGTTATCAGACATTTGACACGAGGGAGTTGTTTAAAGACCTGCTGAAGACATGTTCCAGAAATTAGAAGGACAAAAATGGCAAGGTAAGGATAACGAGGGAGATTGTGAATTTTGTCAAAAGTCAAAAAGAAGCATATGTAAGGTTTAGGAAGCTAAAGTTGGACAGGGCCCGTGAGGA
>NC_063372.1:4115899-4119902 GCF_021869965.1 Rhincodon typus
TCCTCGACATTGATTAGTGGCTTTCTTGCAGGCTTCCCAATGCATTAAGCATTTTGTTTTGCATACTTAATGACATCTTTCTGTAGGTTGCCCAATCACACTCTGGTGAGCTGGCATCTGTGCTCGAGCTGCAGCCCCCCATGCCCCATGTCTCAGCACATGGAAATCCTGCCTCTATGCTATCCTCTGAGCTGTCTCATTATCTGAGCTCATAGGTACAAGTGTGAAAGTACATAATAGTGCTGTGTATTCATCTTGCTGTTCTTCCACACCTGACCAGATTGCACTGTTGGGTACTTGAAAGAGAAATTGCATGGGATAAGGTTGCAATGCAGCATGGTTGGTAATGTAAGAAATGCAGTTTGTAAATCAGAAGAGAATTAGGTTTGTGGGCATGTGGGAGACATGATGTGAGGAGGAAGATCAGCCAAGAGGATACTGCCATCTTCAATTATCTCAACTCTATCATTGGGCAGCGTCCCAGTGATGGGCAATCTGATAATGGCAAGCACCATCACCTTGACAGGTAAAACATGTAGATCTGCCTGTCCCCCTCCTGTTTGCTTCTGTTCCTTCCTGTTGCATACCACCTTGTTCTGCAAACAGGGAATGTGTAGGGCTTTGATTAGTAGGGGTAGTGTCAGGATCAGTGCTTGGGCCCCAGCTATTCACAATTTATACCAATTGCTTGGATACGGGGATGAAATGCAGTACTTTCAAGTTTGCAGATGACACAAAACTAGGTAGCGATGTCAGTTGTGAGGATGATGCAACAATGTCTTAAGGGGATTTGGAGAGGTGAAATGAGTATGTTTCATCTGCTAAGTGTTTTTACACAGTGTGGAGAAATGTTATCCACTTTGATAGACAAAAATAAAGGTATATTTCTTAAATGGCGAGAGGCTGGGAAATGTCAAAACTTCAAAGACCTACTCCTATTTCTTATGTTAGTAATTGGTGGTAGGTGAGTGATAGGGGTGTGGGAAATTAATCAGTGTCCAAGATTAGTGTTTCAATTGTAGGGATATGACAGTTCCAGATCCATTCACTGACCTTTGCTAGTCAAGTAAGGATATTGAACTTCTTGCAGTACTATGGGCTTGACTTCTGGAAGTGATATCTACAGTTTTCTGTTCTCCACTGCCTTGGATACAGGCCATCTCTCCTCCTTTCCACATCCTCCACCTAGGCTCTACTACAGCCCACTATATTGTAGATTGTTTTATCTTTCACAGGTCAGATTTATTTCCTGCACCTGCTCAAGCCACACCTTTTCTTTAAGAGGTACAAGCTAGGTTTAACTGGTATTATGAAGTTACAATCTGCTGATGTGTGCAGCCAGTGAACAGCGCAGTTAGTGCTAGCTATATGCAGCGGTTATTTAAAGGAGCAGGCAACAGAAATTGATGCGCTCCCTGCATTGTTTTGAACAAGCACAGGTTAATTGTGTATCGTGGTCCCCTTGCCCTTTTTCAGGGATTGTCCAATTTGTCCGCCAATCTAACCAATGCCCTAGAGTTCCATTTGGCATCTGCTGACCAATCAAGATATAAAACTAAATAACTGAAAGGAATTCCAGCTGGATGCTCACTCTTTCCCCCTCATTCTCCTCACAGGTCTCTGGCTGTGAGGGCTACAGCCCAGATGAAACCAAACTCATTGGATTTGCACAGCTCAGCGTAAGATGATGATTCTCCTCAGCAACTGGTACCAAAGAATTCTGGGACGCCTCTCGATCAACACAACCTGAACCTCCTTTGCCCCTCCCCGAGAGCACTTTATACATGCTGTTCAATTATCATGCTTCTAGTCCCCTGCATCTTATCAATACTGTAGTAGTAATAGTTAAATATTCAAATGATTTTCAAAGAGTGTCAAATTACTTCGCACGAGAATCAGCTCCAGTATCTTAACCACATACAATGGATTTGTGCCTCCTTGAATAGAGCAAACTGTCTTAATTCAATTCTAGATTATTTTTTTAAAAAAAGCCATTTTATCTCCCTATTCCTTACAGCCTAAGTTTAATGTCTGAAGGTAAGAAACCAGAGTAAGGTCTCAAAATATGAATTCACTCAGTTCATTTCATTTAGATTAATTGCCATTAAATTACAGGATAGTGTCCAGTCCTGTTGAGTATTGGCAAAAAGCGTTAATTGTGCTGAATTTTCCTCAAGGGTAGATATATCCTGCAGTACCACTGGTATAAAGCTGAACTACATTTACAACAATAAGACAGTTTAGGACAGCTCATCCATTCTTGTATCATAGGAACTTTTTCAGCAGCAATTAAAATAGGCGAAAAATGAGTCAGTAACATAAGAAGATTAAAGAGCTTCAAGTAGATGTATAGTAAACAGATTAGTCACTGCAGCAATGGGGTTTGGAAGGATTGTTATCAGTGAGTTCTTTAATCAGATAAATCCTATGGTTGGAGCTCCATCAGTGACTTGTTACAAAAGAGACTACTTTGGAGACCTTTCTCAAGTCACTTTAAATCGTTATCTGTGGGATTTTCTTTGCAATCTGAATTGAAAGCCCCTGATACCAAGATCATGAGGATTAAAGAGCAACTTAGTTTGGACAAGAATCCACAATACATATTGCCTGTTTGCATAGTTCAGGCTTGCTGTTGAATGAGTTGGACAGAAGAGTAATATGAAAACTACTCATTATGTACTATAAGGAGGTTTGAAATCAGAAATGTAGCTGTAAGTACTCAAGCCCATCGACCTGAGATCATGTGGAATCTACCTGGATTTAAGGATGTTTGCTACCTCCTTTTAGATTTTGTTATGTGGCTCAGTGATGCAAAGGAAATTTTGAAAATCTAGAAATCTAGTATTAATTTGGAATTTAATGGATTGCACATTTACATATGAGTTTGCCTCAATGTGTTTCAGCACCTGTGGTGGTGAGTGAAAGGTGTATTTCCAGTGCCAATCTAGTGTGGATCTCTGTGACTCAGTCAAGGAATGACAAGGTGTTGGAGGAGATGTCTTGGGGACAAAATGTTTATTTTTCTCAACTGTTTAAAACAGTTTGTAAATATGATCGATTTTTTTTTAAACAAAATGGGACAGGGGTTGGAAGGTTAAGGAAATATAAGAGGTTATAAACCCTAGAGAGATGAATGATGAACGTATTCCAGAATTCTTTTAAGGTATTTGGTATTCCCAAAGTGAAGTACATACAGATTGTGATGTCATATGTTTCCTTGAACATTGTTGTGTCTTGGCTTTTATCCAGACACGGTCTGTATGCCAAAGCATAAAACTGTAGGACTATCAAGCAAGTACCAAATTTCTGAATTTGCACAGTTCATGTTTAATTTATTTATTCTGCACTTGGTAATATGATACTTCAGGTACACCTCGATAAGGGAAGTTCAAGTCTCCTTGGACCTCCTCATTATTTGGAAGCAAACCCTGCTGAATGAAACTTTGATCTGGAAATTCAAATGATCTCTGCATCAGAACCCTCTGGTTTTATATTGTGATGCAGCAATTCATCCTACATACGTTGAAGACGATGAAATGAATGATTTGGGAATAAATTCACCTACCCTGCTTCTTGCTGGTAGTGTCAGGGTCAAATTATAGAACTAGTTGGAGTAGAGAGGTTGTAGGTTTGACTCCAGTTCAGCTGGGTCAAGAAATGGGTACTACTCATTTGGGTGGAAGAAGTGAGCAGATCACCTCCAAACCAAAGCTTGATGTGATGTGAAAATCCAGGAACTTCCGCGAGGCAAGTGCTGCACTGTTGAAGTAAGACACATATTTCAGAATGAATCAGAAACACTGTCCGTTGCTACGTCGTACACACAATGTTATTCACCAGATGGGATTGCAGAGTTTTGACAATCTCCAAATACAGGAACCGAATTACAAATACATGCTTAGACCTTCACTCCAACAGAAATTAACAGAACCTGTCCCCTCGGCAGTTCTACTCCCATGTTGCCTGGATCAGTCTGATGCGATTACTGGACCCACACTAGTGG
>NC_063372.1:4120002-4122168 GCF_021869965.1 Rhincodon typus
ACTATTATTTTCTCAGCATTATGGTATTTGCAAGTTCATAGAGTGGGATTCAGAAGTGGTCTTAGTGAATCAAGTGGTACAGTATACCAGGTATCATTGGCTTTCAATTTGATGTGGGCAAAGAGGATGAATATCATACTCTATCCTAAACACAGCTGTGAAGTAGCCAGTATAGCCTAGGATTGGGACAGCTCATTCGGACCCAAAAATAAATGATAAAATGGTTGGCTGTAAGGTTACCACCCGTCCTGTTTTTGAGCCAGTTATTTAGAAAATAAAGCTATAAACCCACTAACAGCCAAGCCTAGATTGTTTGAACACCAGCATTAACCTGTTTGGTGAGACATAGTAAGAACTGACGATGCTGGAGTCAGAGATAACACAGTGTGGAGCTGGAGGAACACAGCAGGCCAGGCAGCATGAGGAGAAGGAAAGTTGACGTTTCGGGTCTGGGACCCTTCTTCCCGACTCGAAATGTCAGCTTTCCTGCTCGTCTGATGCTGCCTAGCCTACTGTTAACCTGCTTAAGGTCACTACTGATATATCAGGAAACCTGGGTGCAAAAGGAATGAAAAGATTAATTTCCTGTGTATGTTGCTGCGTCGTGGTCAGTGCAGAAACAATTATAGATGATTAACGTTCATTATGGATAATTCCTCAGCAGCATTGCAAATCTCAAACTCAAGCCAAAGTCCCACAGCTATCTGGTATTATTCTAATTATTTAGCAACCCTTAAATAGTGATTTTTGGGATCTCTGAAGCTGGAAGGGAAACAAAGTTCTGTTCAGCAACCCTTAAGTGCACAATTGAGGAAAGTGTCTTGCATTACTGCTTTCCATGAAGGACATACTTGCTATTAGACATGTATGAAGCGTTGTAAGGATTAGCATACGGGTTTCAGTGTGCTAATGCTGCAGTTGTTTACATCCCATGGTTACTAAATATACTGTATTCTCAGAGAAGACTGCAAAAATTGTTACTAATATTTTGTTTAAATGTCCTTGACATGAACGTGAAGAATTGAGAGGATTCAACCAGTTCTTAGACATTGTAAAATGTGCCAGTAACCATCTGTCACACTAATGTAAAAGCTCTTACTATGGCAGTGCCACGTGCAGTTGTTTTTAATCAATAATTTATTTGGTCTTCCATTTTACAAACACTTAATGCAACGGTGGTAGATGCATGGAGCAGTATGAAACTCATGGTCCTGGGCTAATGTGTTCTTCAAACCTAAATCACAACAATAGCAGAGGTGCTTTATAGAAAAGGTAAGGATTGCAGGTTCTGTGAAAGCAACACAAAAACGCTCACGTAGGAGTAATAGTCCCTGCTGGTATTAAAGCTTGCCTTGTGGAAATAATCTTTTAGGGGAATTAAACTTGTACATCATTAATTCAAATTCTGTCCTGGTATCAATTCCTGATCTGGGGCTCCACGCCAGTTGTGACAATAAAGTCGTACATGGATTGGAAAAGCCAGTTAAGATAAAACTACCACATTCCTGTCCTCCAATCTAGAGAGTTTGATTCCATTTTTGACTATTTTATTCCTTTATGGGATATGAGCGACGCTGCAAGACCAGCATTTGTTGCCTGTCCTTAACTACCCACTGAAAGGGCTGGGTGAGAGACTGTTCAGGGTAATTAAGAGTCAACCACATTGCTGTGGGTTTGAAGTTACATACAGGCATGATCAAGGAAGGATGGCAGATTTCTTTCCTCAAAGACATTAGTGAACCAGATAGAATTTTACAAGTGTCGTTTCATGGTCCTCATCAAGACTAGCGTCATATTCTAAATTTATTAATTGAATTTAAAATCACACCAACTACCATGGAGGGATCTGAATCCATGTTTTCAGAACATTAGCTTGGACCTCTGGATTCCTCATCCTGTGACATTACCATTATGCTATCATTTCCTCCTCATGAACCTCCCACATACCTTGGGAGGATCTATACGAACACTTGTATACAGAATCAGCCAGCTAGAGCACAAAGGTGAAATATTTAGCCAACTATGTCTCCATTAACTCTGCAGAAGGCAACTGATCCCCTTGATGCAGCCCAAGTGTATTGACAAATCCTGTTTTCAATTAACTTTCACAGTTTCATTCCAGAAAATAACCGTGCAGCCAATACCAAACGCAGTCTGGGTTGAACT
>NC_063372.1:4122668-4144719 GCF_021869965.1 Rhincodon typus
CCACCCCACTATCCTCAGGACCTATGTCCAGTATGTAAGACTTTTTCTTGAAAAGCAGCAAGCTGCTGTTGGAGGCCATCAGTAAATGAGAGCCAAGGCCCAACTTCAAGTCCTCCCAGTTGGCACTTGTGCAGCACATTTCAGGTTTCAGGCCTGAAACAGGCATAAAGGAATTTCAATCCCTAACAAAGATAGGGGGGATAGAATTTGTAGCGATGATTGGTAACTGCGTTATGATGACATGCATGTGGCTGAACTGCCACCATAGGTGTTATTAATATTCAAATGCATAACAAAGTATCAGAAAAGCTAGAGTGAAAAAAGTTCTGCTATCTGAATGGATCTCTGTTACACTTCATACCCTGACTTTAGTCTTATTCAGATAATATCAGTCCTGTAAATAAGATATTAAAGAAGCATCCAAATGGCAAATTTTGACAAAGGAGCCTAATAAATTATGATAATTCTAAATTATACCAGGACAGCAGCAAACCTCATTCAGGCTCTCTCAGAAGGGGAGATCATAAATATGTCATTTTGATTAGGAAATGATAGTTAAAACGGCTGAATCTAAAACAAAATACCAAATATCTCAGCTTTATGCCTCAAAAGGCAATTGTACAATAGTCAGCACTTCATGCCATAGAAAGAGCTTTGATCAACTGGTAGGAGTCAAAAAATGGTTTATGATTAATTGTTTGCTCACTCTCCTACATTCCATGTTGTCATCTGAGTAACACCACAAGTAAAGTCACCACAGTCCAATTGTTCAGAGTCTGCACCAATTAATTACATTTTCACTTCGTGAAAACAAGCATGTGGTCAAGTAGTCTCTCAGCAGTGCATAATTTGGACCAAGTTGCAATAGAGGCCTGGGACTGTGATTAACTGCATAGATATATGTGTCAACCTCATGTTTGAGCTATTCTTATAATTCAAGTTAATTATTCAAAATCTCACCTTTAATTGGTTACATTTTGCATCATTTGTGTTGCAAGCATCAGCTTGGATCAGTCAATTGTACTTATGCCCGAGGTTGCAGCTTCACTGCTGATTCAAGCACATATGCTAGGGGTCAACATTTTAGAGCAGTACTGGATAAAATTGCTGAAGATGCCATCTTGTGGATACTGTACTAAACTGAGCGTCCATCTATCTGCTAAGGTGAATGCGAATCTCTATTGAAGGAAGATCAGGGATTTTTCCAGGGTCTGGCCACCCTTCCTTCTATAATTGATGCTACCAATTATGCATTATCTGGCTACTTATTATTTATTGTCTGTGGAGCCTTGCTGTGCGCAAACTGGCTATTGCATTTGTCAATATAATAGCGACACCTACCTGAAAAGCTAATCTATTGCTTGTAATGTACTTTGAGATATGATGACGCAAAGGCGCTATCTAAACGCAAGGTCATTCATGCTTCTGCTTGGTATTTTCTATTGCTCAATACAAAATATCACTAATTTCAACAGCAGTGCTAAGATTCCCCCAGAGGATTTCGCTTTTGATTAGTCAATAAGATTGGGGCGTGATGGCCTAGTGGTATTATTGATGGCCTGTTAATCCAGAGACCCAGGTAACGTTTTGGGGACCTGGATTTGAATCTCACCATGGCAGACGGTGGAATTTGAATTCAATAAAAATAATTCCAGAATTAAGAGTCTAATGATGACCATGAAGTCCTTGCCAATTAGTATTCCAACCCAATTAGTTGGGGAAAACCCCATCTAGTTCACTAATGCCCTCTAGGGAAGGAAAACTGTTGTCCTTAACCTGGTCAGACTCTTAACTGCCCTTTGGGAGAGGCAATAATTCTCATGAATGAATTTTTTAAAAAGTGAACAAACCCATAAGATCAACAATAAATATAAGCACTAATAGATTAGATTAGTACCTTTGCCTGAACTATGTTGATGGCCTAATGACTCTGAAAAGGTAGTTTGGATATCCAACAATAAATAACAACAGGTAGTTTATGCTTATTCTGAGGAAGTAATCAGACAACAATCACTGCTTCCAAGAGAGTGTAGAAAAACCAACCATTCTGCAGACAACTCAGAAAAACGTTTTTAATCCCCAAGAAGCATTTGAAAAATCAGTTTAACCCAGGTGTTAGCAAAAGGCCAAATGGAAATGATTTCTGCTTCGGCTGGGGCTAAATCAAACTTCAAAATTGTGAATAAAGTTGATGAGGAACAAAAAAAACTCTTGAAACAAAAACAGACCAGCGAGCAGGAAGAGCCTTGAAACAACTGGAGTCAAAGACTCAGTGCCTTGATCACTAACTAAGGAGCAAGAACTAAATTCAGCACCTAGCCTCCATCAAATTAAGCAACATCTGACACTCAGTTTTCACAAGGTACCTTAAAAAGGATCCAGGTGGCAAGAGTTAATATTCTATTTGATCACTAATGTTTCATTTCATGAAAAGCCATGCTTTTCCCTCCATCTCTCTGGTTAGAGAGGGAGCTCTTGTGATGCAGTCAGTGTCCCTATCTCTGAACCATGAAGGCCTGGAGTCAAGTCCCACCTGCTCCAGGGATGTGCCATGACATCTCTGAACAGATTGGTTAAAAATTGAGAGGAGAAGGGAAAGAGTGTTTGGAAAAAGATTTCAAAGTGTTAGAAGAGGTTCTAGAAAGAATAGTCTTTTAAACATTTTAAATAGCTCTGTCAAAAAAAGTGAAGGTTGGAACATTAAGAATGGATAGGAGTTTAATTCACCTGAAGTGTAAGTTGTAAAAGTCTATTAATAAACAAAATAGCTTTTAAATCCCTGAACCGAGAAACAGCAAATGATATAGAGAAAGTTGACACATGCAAGGTTGGTTAATCTGGGATAACAATGACAACCGAAGAAAAGCAACAAACCACCTCAGGTGATGGTTCACCACAAGCGTTCTGGAGAAGTAGATTTATGTTCCAATTTCAGGGGTCCAGCCTAGTGCTAAAAAAATTAGTGTCATTTAATATGAAACATAACCTTGCAAAGCCATATTACACTCTTGGGCCTTGATTATAGCTTTATAACACTCATTAAGCAAAACCAAGCTAAGAACATGATGATACACTGAATTGAGACTCCATGTCAATTAATTCAGGGTGAAGTAGTTGATGTAATTCTTGATGCTTAAGCTTGTGATGATTAGACATGCTAATAAAATGTTAAATAAAGTAATATTAGTTAATTGCATCTTTGTCTGACTTCATCTATGATTGGCAAGTCCAATTACTGCAGCCTGAAATTCAGATTGGTTTGGCTATGTAATAAAATTTGTCCTGCTTACAGAAGATCACAGGTGAGCTAAGCTTGACATCTTGCAAATTTTAAAGAAAAATTATAAACTTGAACAGGAAAAGATCAGTTTTTAATTTTTTTTTTTATTTTCACTGCTGTTAAAGCAAGAGCTGTCACTCTGAATTGAGCAACAAGACTTGGTCATGGTTGGCCAGCTGTTTAGGACAACTTTGTAAACTGGGCTGGCCTGCTACAATGTTATATGAAGTTATTGCACTATGGGAGGCATTTATAGAACAGGCAGCAAGTGTGTAATCAAATACCCTATATAAAGAGACAAAAGGGCAAGACAAAGCACAGTTTAAGCCTGCTCAAACATAGGCACATATATCTGCACTAATTACTGCAGTATACACCCATAATTGCAGAAAGTTTAATGTGGACCAGAAACGGTTTGAAATTCAATAAATGGTAACACTTTGCAGTTGTGTAAATATGACAGTTTTATTCTTTCTATTATGGGGTAGCATCACTCCTACTCTAATTGCACGAGTTTATAACACATGGGAGTGTAGACAGGCCATAACTCTGAACTCTCCAATTGGGAGCATATGCTGTGTGCTATATGAAGATATTAGCCTCCTGAGGTCTCCAGCCTCATTGAATACAGGCATGTATCATTTTGCTTCACTTCATGTGACATCAAGAAAAAAGGTGAAGGCACTGAATACTGCAAAATATACAGGGCCTACCAACATTTCCAGCAATAGTACTGAAGACTTGTACTCCAGCACTTGTTGCACCCTTAGCCAAGCTATTCCAGTACAGCTACAGCACTAACATCTATCTGGTAATATGGAAAACTGCCCAAGTATGTCCCATCCACAAAATGCAGAACACATCCAACCCAACTAGTTACCACCTTATCAGTCTACTTTTGACTAAGGTGATGGAAGAGGTCATCAACAGTGCTATCAAGCAGTACTTGTTCAGCAATAACCTGCACACTGACACTTGGTTCAGGATCCACCAAGGTCACTCTGCTCTGGATCTCATTATAGCCTTGGTCCAAATATGGGCGAAAGAGAGCTGAACTCAAGTGATAAAGGTGAGTGAGTGCCCTTGACATTAAGTCAGCATTTGAACAAGTGTGCCATCAAGGAACCCTAGCAAAACTGGAATAATTGAGAATCAGGGAAAATTCTTTGCTGGGTGGAGCCTCATCCAATACAAAGGAAGATGGTCATGGTTGTCGGACGTCAGGCATTTCAGACACACGACATCGCTGCAAGAGTTCCTCAAGAAAGTACCCTAGGTCCAACCATCTTCAGCTGCTACTTCAGTTACCATCTTTCAATCATAAAGATCAGAAGTGGGGATGTTGGCACAATGGTCAGTGTCATTCATGACTCCTCAGATACAGAAGCTGCCCGTGTCTATATTCAGCAAGACCTGGGCTGATAAGTGACAGATTACAGTTGCATCTCACAAAGGGGGATAATGACCATCTCAGAGAGAATCTAACATCACTCTGATGTTCAATGGCATTAGGATCATCACCGCCCACTATCAACATCTTGAAGCCTACCATTGATCAGAAACTGAACTGGATCAGCCACATAAATACCATGGTTACAAGAATAGGTCAGAGGCTAGGAATTCTGGGCAAGTAACTCACTTACTGACTCCCCAAGGCCTGTCCACCATCTATAAAAGGTACAAGTCAGGAATGTGAGGGAATACCAGTCCTTGCCTGAATGGTTGTAGCTCCAACACAAAATGCTTGACACCATCCAGGACAAAGCAGCCCATTTAAGTCAAAACCCTCCACAACCAGTGTACAATAGCAGCACTGCACTGCAAACCTCACCATGGTTCCTTTGAAGAACACCTGCCAAAGCCATAACCTTTACCACCTAGAGAAACAAGGGCAGCAGGTACATGAGAAACATACTAAGATCCCCCTAACACACATACCACGCCGCTCTAGGAATTCCATAAGATAGAATTGCATGGAATTTAATTTTTGCATGTAAGATTAAGCTTCAATGGATAAGCCAATGGACTAGAAGAGAGAGTGAGAAATGTGCCTGATCAAGAGTCTGGTTTAACATTGCCATAATAATTATGAGATTCTGGAGAGGAGGAGGAGGAGGCTATTCTACCCATTGTGCCTGTACCAACTCTTAAAATGAGCATCATTACCTAGTGCCAATCTCCTGTATTTCTCCCCCATACCCTTGCACACCATTCTATCCAAATAGTTATCCAATGTGTGACAATGCTGTCACTTTAAAAAGGTTATTTTGTCCTGGGTTGTAAAGGCAGAGGTGAAAACTGGCAACTGAAGACATCGTAAGTAAACAACTTAGAAGCCTTTAGATTTTTGGTTAAGGAAGTTGCAATAATGGAAGCAGCTTGAATAGGAGTGGCCAGCTCCCACAGATCAGGCTTTCTAGTTTTTTTTTAAAGCTGAAGCAGTCAGAAGCTCCTTAGGGTCTCAGAAGAGTTGGAAGCTTCAGTAAATGATTCCTGGCTGCTACTTTCTCTGGAAGTTCTCTTGATGTTTCTTCCCTCCTGGATTGGAGAAGTGCATGTCAGAATCTGCACCTGAATTTGCCTTTTTGCCAAGGGAGTGTTTATGAGATGTTACTATATTGGAACAGTTAATTAGTAGTAGGTACTATATCTATTATTGAGTTTTCCAGTAAAGTTATTCTAAATTCCTCCTTCTTTTGTTTGTATTTTAACTATAGTGTTTAAATAAATTGTGTTTTGTTTAACATCGAGTAGTTTGACCAGTCACATCACATCTGGAACAAACACTTCACATCTACCTTTAAAATAAGAAAACATTAGGGTCTAAGCTACCTTAAAATATTTTGATGGGGTCTAGTCTAGTCTGGTTCATAACAAATGGCCTCTTTAATGTCTTAACTGAACCTGCCTCCACTACATTTCAAGGCAGTGCATTCTATACCCTAATTATTCATTGTGGGGGAGAACGTTATTTTCCCTCAGATCATCCTTGCTTCACTTGCACCATCACTTTAACCATCACTTTAACTCTCTGACCTCTTGTTCTTTTCTTTTATGAACAGGAAGAGCTTCTCCAACCCACTCTTGATTTTCAGAACCAAAAGAAGTTGTGTTTTGTTGCAAAGATGCACAAACTAAGTCAAACTATTACATCATTTACACTTACTTTTCTGAGCCGATTCTGAAGTATCAGATTGTTGATAGTAATGATGAAATAATTACTTGGTACTCATTATATAAGTGTTGCACTCATTGAAGATTAACATGTGAATCACATCAACTGCACAACTCATTAAAAAACCCTCAACACTAAACAGAGGGAGGGCATTTGTCCTTGTCACAATCCAGCCAGGTTCTTCACATTTCCTGGTTTTGTTACACATCACGCTCATTGTGGCCAAAATATATACAGGAAATCTTTGAGACAGTAGGGTGTGGGAAAGAGGAGTAATCATTTGGTCTACTGTTTCAGTGTGAGATCTTTGAAAAGTACTATTCTAGAATGTCCCACTCCTCTACTCTCTTTCCTTACAGCTCAGAAAATTTCTTTGTTTCAGGTCTTTGGAGTATAGTGTTGCTCAGCCTATGGCCGGTGGCTACATGCAGCCCAACATCTGTTTTACTGCTAGCTGAATTTACAGCTCATTTATAAAGTTCCCATAATTAATAGCCAGATAACAACACAAGGATCATGAACTAGAAAAAATGTAAAGTGACATGCTTTTTGTTTCTCAATTTTTTTTTGGTTTGTTTATTTGAAGCCAGAGTTTCATCTACAGGCATGTACAAGTAGAAGATTTTGCAAGGAGCTGCTCCTCCTTTGCTCTCCTATGTGTGCTGCTACAGGTTTACTGTTGCTATGACCAGATGAAAATGTAGGAGAGAATAGGAAGTGGGAGTGGTTCAAGGAACAGAGAGGGGAGGGTGAAGGAGATGAGAACCACACCACGTGGAGAGAGCAATGAGAGTCGATGGTGAAGGGGAACTGTGAGAAGGTAATGATAGTCAGGCTCCCACGTTTCTCCCACTAATTTTTCTTTCAGTTTACTTTTATAGAAACTGGCCTTCACCAAATTGCATTTATGCTTTTCTGGGGAAAAAAAAAAATACTTGGCCACTTTCATTTCAACACAAAATGTTTGCTGGTGGGGTAATTGTGCTGGTTGAAATATTTGGAGCAGAGAGCCCCATGTATAGATTAAGGGGGCAGTAAGACAGACAGAGTGAGAAGGCTAAGAGAGAAGGGGGGTGCATAGAGAGGGAGGTGGGGGTGAGAAAGAAAGACCAAGGGGTAAGAGAGAAAGGGGCGAGAGAGAGAACGGGATAAGTTCACGGGAGACAAAGGGGAGCAAGAAAGGGTGGGAAGGCAGGCTGAGAGGAGAAAACCCTACGCTGAAAGTCAAATCATTTCAGACTCCAGCTCTCAACTGAATTCCACTGAAGCCCGCTCCACATTTGCCCCACCAGAAGTGGCCCAAGCTCAGCGTCAGGTTTAAACCTAACTTCGTGGCTTGGCAACGAATGCCAATCCCTTCCTCGGTAAACATGAATTGGGATGGATTCTTATTCTCTAGCTCTGCTTTGTAACCCAAAAGGCAAAAAGTAGTTTAATTATTAGGCTTCACTGTTGAGCAATTTAATAGTCATTTGTATTACTCACAAATCGTCAATTTACTGCTTTTTGAATTTTTGTTTGAAGAAATTCATGTTTATTTTTGTGGCAACCCTCATCTTCATGAAAGGTGTTCCCCCTACTCCCATGAAAAAAACTGACCATGTCTGCTGAAGTGAATGGTGCACACAAATATGCATTCAAACCTGCTATCAGTAAAGCATCTCTCTCCTGAAAGGAATTGTACAAGCCCAAAATCAAAATGGAATGGTGCAAGATCACCAAAAACTGTTTAATGATTATCTTTAGAGTACCCAGACAGCTCTTTTAAAAAATAAACAGTATATCCAAAGCTTGAATACAAATCAAAGTAGTGATGAGTATCTTAGTCATAAAAACATTAAACTGATTTCTGTGGTGTAAGTATATATGGTGTGAAGTGTGATGATGATCATCAGGTCAAAGCAAATTGTACATTACCAAGAAGGCTTATCCTAGCAGTGCACATATTCTCAAATTCTGTTAATTTAGTTTCACTGGATGCAAAATAGAACATAGTATAAAAGATTATTCAACTAATGTCTTTTTAAAGAGTTTATTAACTAGAAGCCAAACAGAAATCACAACAAATCCAATGTACAATTGTAGAAGAGTTTGAAAAGAAAGTCAAAGTCAACAGCCAGCATTGGTCAAGTAATTCTTTTTATTACATAATAACTTCTCTGCATTTAATGATTTTGCATGTTTCTAAATTGCTTAGATTCTTTGCACAAGAATCAATGGGCAAGTGATCAAGGGATGCAACAGGCATCCATCCATCTATTGCTAGGACATGGGTTGGATTCTAACCTGGATTAATAGGTTAACATCTTAAAATTTCTACAGCCAGAAGATAAATTAACAGAGGAGGAGGAGTTGAGAGAGATTGATTGATTGATTGATTGGATTGATTTGAACATCAGGGCCATTACATATCTGCAGTAAAGTCAGAAACACGATTTAAATATCAAGTCTACTGCAATAAGAAGAATGACTGTCTGTGCTACTTAAATCACCTTAGACCAAATCAGGTGCCAGAAGGCTGTAGAGGTGATAGATCCAACACCAAGAGAGATTTCAGTATTGAGCAGTGTTTTTGTTTTCATCAAAGATTAAAATTGCATTGTTCCAGACACCATAGCACAAATGTATTGCCCAATTCTTTATTGCCCATCCCATCTAAAATTGTTATACTAAAGTCAAATCACTATTTTCAGCAGCGTCTTGTCCCTCACATGCTATCAATATGTAAAAACAATTTCACATATAAAATCATACTGCAATACACAAGAAATTCTAAAACAGCACTGAAGGGTAAAGAATAAAGCCAGAAGTAGGAATTTACAAGGTTTGAAGACTAAAGTCAGGTTTACAGCCTATAACATTGTTATAAAGTGGTGTTATTCTAATGCTTCCATTTTCATCTTACCGGGATTAGTTACACTATTCTAAAAAACAAGTAAATAATCTTTGTTGTTTCAAACATTCCATAACTCTAATAATATCGATCCATCAAATCTTCCCTCTGATATTTGGATCTTTACAGCTATACAATTGGAAAGTCTGTTAAATTAAGGCTGATCAGAGAGTGTGTGTTAGAGTCAGGATCAATCTGTCACTCTGCTACTGCAATGTAGGGACCACCCTGTTTTGCCAACTGAATGATCTATTGGATTAAGGACATTAACAGATGAACTCCATTTTCAAATCTCAGAACCAAGCCTTCACTAAATTGCCATTTTCGGGTCTATGTGTAGGCAAGTGCGTGGCAACGAGGTAGAAGATGCCCAGTTGTTTTCAGCTTAAGGTATTTTCTGCTCCACTACCATTTGAGGTGTACACACTCTGGTTCTTAAATGCTTCCATTATTTCTTGATAAATTCAATCCATCTTTTATATGATAAAACATTAACAGGCTATGTGAAGGGAGCATTAAAGGAGTGGCATGGATACAAGGTGGAATGGCATTTAGTTATAACTTTTAGAAAAACTTCTTTACATAGAGTCTTTTGAAATCTAATCCCTCCTGCCTAGATAGTGGACGATACACAAAAAAAACGGCATGAGATAAAACCTCATGCCCTTGAATTAGAACTTCACTACCTTCCATGATTCCATACTTGTTCTTTTAATTGCTTGATTAGTTAGTTACTTTTATGTTGATAAAGTTCATATCAATACAGGTATTTAGAATAAACCACTTTACAACAGGAAGTTCTGAGCTGACACCCATGAATCACAAGGCCAGTCACCAATTAAAATATCATGTAAATCACCCACAGTTTCTAATCCTCATCTTCATAACATCTATTTCTCTTGATTTGTTCTTCAACTGACAGTTCCGCAGTTCCCTCCACTTCAGTTTCATCCCCATCCCAAAAACCAATATCTTCCAGTTTTCTCTCATTCTCTGGAATGTGCTCATTTGAGGTACGTGTCTCTCCAGAAGTTTGCGATTCAACCATTTTTTGTTTGGATTCCTGCTCCTCACACTCCAGAAAGTCAGGTTCTCTGGCCTCTTCCTTGTGGAGGTGAAGTTCCTCTACATCCTCATCTTGAAGCAGCTTTTTGTTGCTTTTCACTTCTACAACCTTTTCAGTCACCAAATCTTCTTGCGTGCCCTCGAGCTCAGTAGTCACTGGTTGCTCATGCTCATTTTCCAGAGTTGACTCGTTTTCATTCTTCCGTTCATCAGTCTCTCTTTTGGCTTCTCTTTCTTTAATGATCAGATCCTGTGTTGTATTTTTAGCAGATGGATTTCTTCCTGGCTCTTTAATGGCTATAGGTCTCAGAGGTGCAGCAATGGTAAATGGTCTACATCGTTCTTTCAGAGAAGCGCTTCGTCTCAGTCTGGAGGTACCAATGAATTCAGAGTTTCTCTTGGTCAGGTGTTGGAAATCATCCTCTGGAGGCCATTTTGGTTTGTTAACTCGGAGGCTCTCTTCAGAAGAGCCAATTCCTTTACTACCTGCTTCATTAGGTGGTGGCCAAGCTATTTTTAATTTTCTTGTTTCGACAGGTTTCTCCACCTTTTCTGGTGGAGTACTAGTAACTAAGGCCTCCATGCTGGCAGCCAAAACACCTACCTTGAGTATGGAAAGCTCATCTACTCCAGAGTTCTCAGTTTTGGTCTCAGATTTATCCATGGCAACTTCATTCTTGCGTTCTGTAGTGTCACTCTCAGTTTTGGCCATCCACAGCTCCTTGTGTGGCTTATGACCAAATCCCTCGTCATAATTACCTTTGGATTTGAAGAGCTGGCTGAAATGTGGCTTGCAGTACACATTCCCATGTAGTGAAGCAAAATTCCCAATGCTGTGCAAAAGAAATTTAAGAACGTTTAAACTTCTGAAGGCTAAAGCGTGCACGAGAAGGCTTCAACTGGTCATTTATAATGTGTGCAGTTGTACAGTCTACCATCCTCCAAGTGGATTTCATCATAGAAGAATCATAGAACCCCTACAGTGTGGAGACAGGCCATTTGGCCCAACAAGTCCACACCACGCCTGTGAAGAGCATCCCACCCAGATCCATTCCCCTACCCCTGCATTTCCCACATTCCCACTTAACCTAAACATCTC
Organism: Rhincodon typus; assembly: GCF_021869965.1. NCBI lineage: Eukaryota > Metazoa > Chordata > Chondrichthyes > Orectolobiformes > Rhincodontidae > Rhincodon > Rhincodon typus. Next base: position 4,134,181 of record NC_063372.1, read on the forward strand.
TGGACACTATGGGTAATTTAGCATGGCCAATCCACCTAACCTGCACATCTTTGAACTGCGGAAGAAACCGGAGCTCCAGAGGAAACCCACACAGACACTGGGAGAATGTGCAAACTCCACACAGTCGCCCGAGGGTGGAATTGAACCCGGGTCCCTGGCGCTGTGGGGCAGCAATGCTAACCTCTAAGCCACCGTGCTGCCGTGTTCTACGAAGAAGTTACACTATTTGTTTGTCTATTGGATACCATCATGGGATGACAATAATGATAAATGCCTACCAAAAGAAATCCAGCAGTCTGGATTATGACTGTTGTTAGGAAACTATACAATTCTCTGCATAGGCAGGGGATGGGTAGTATATTACAGCAAGGCAAATCCTGCTCTCTTTTATTGGACACAAACCAATAACTTCTGCTGAGAAAAATGTGGCATTATCACAAGTAGGAACCCAGCAGGTCAGCTGCAAGGTTCTGCTGCCTGTTGAGGATCAACCAGAGACTGAGCCTCCGTATGGGTTGCACATGGTTCTTTTACTAACCAAGCTACTGGTTTCAAGAGGTGTAGTGTGGGGGAGGGGGTTAGCAGTTTTCAGGGCAAGAACACTTCAGAAACCTTTCAACACATAATTTAGTCATTTCATACCCAAAATTAAGCTCAAAATGGTTTGCAAATCAAAAAAGCTTGGACCCAAAAATAATGTAGAACCCAGAGTCACTTGAAACCAGAATCCTCACCTCAGCTTAGTGTTGCAATGGCTGCAGCGGAAGCAGAAATTATGAAACACCTGCTGGTTTGCAACAAGACGCTCCATTGGATAGACAGTCTTTTGGCAGGTGACACACAACTCTCTAGCTGGAAGCTGAAATTTCTGGTAGTAATTTAGGGAAAAAAAAGCAGACTCATTAGTCACTTTAATGTCTCTTGCTGTCATTGCACCTTTCATTCTCAAAACATGACATGACAAAACATTTGAGTTAGAATTAAACAACACTATGTTGTGTATTCAAACAGATTTTTATTCAAAACAAATCATACAGAGAAAACAAGTGTGGAGACAGTCAGCAACTTCAGACAAGTACTTCTGCGATTTAGTTTTAAATGTTTTATAGAATCATAGAGCTGTACAGCACAGAAACAGACCCTTCGGTCCAACTCGTCCATGCCGAACAGATACTCTAAATTAATCTGCTCCCATTTGCCAGCATTTGGCCCATATCCCTCTAAGCCCTTCCTATTCATATACCTATCCAGATGCCTTTTAAAAATGTTATAATTGTACCAGCCTCCACCACTTCCTCTGGCAGCTCACTCCACACACACACCACCGTGTGGAAAAAGTTGCTCCTTAGGTCCCTTTTAAATCTTTCCCCTCTCACCTTAAACCTATACCCCTCTAATTTTGGACTTGCCCACCCTGGGGAAAAGACCTTGGCTATTCACCCTATCCATGCCCCTCAGGTGGTCAGCACAGTGGCTCACGGCACCAGAGACCCAGGTACATTTCCATCCTCCGCCGACTGTGCAAACTCCACACATTCTCCCCATGTCGGTGTGGGTTTCCTCTGGGTGCTCCGGTTTCCTCCCACAGTCCAAAGATGTGCAGGCTAGATGGATTAGCCATGCTAAATTGCCCATAATGTTCAGGAGTGTGTAAATTAGGTGAGTTAGAGGGGAATGGGTCTGGGTGGGATGCTCTTCGGAGAGGCGGTGTGGACTTGTTTGGCCAAGGGGCCTATTTCCACACTGTAGGGATTCTATGATGATGGTGATGTGCAGGTTAGATGGATTAGCCACGGGAATGCAGGTTTGTAGGGATAGGATTGGGGGTGGGTCTGGGTGGGATGCTCTCCGGACAGTCAGTGTGGACTCGTTGGGCCGAATGGCCTGCTTCCACACGGTAGGGATTCTATGATTTTATAAACCTCTATAACAGGTCACCCCTTGGCCTCCAAACACTCTAGAGGAAAAAAAACCCAGCCTATTCAGCCGCTCCCTATAGCTCAAACCCTCCAACCCTGGCAACATCCTTATAAATCTTTTCTAAGCTGGAAAGGGTTCAACAACATCTTTCCAATAGTAGGGAGACCAGAATTAAATGCAGTATTCTGAAAGTGGTCTAACCAACGTCCTGTACAGCCGCACCATTATGTCCCAACTCCTATACTCAAGGTACTGACCAAAGAAGGCAAGTGTGCTAAACGTCTTAAAAACCAAAAGAACTGTGGATGCTGTAAGTCAGGAACAAAAACAGAAGTTGCTGGAAAAGCTCAGCAGAACGGAGGAAGGGTCACTGGAGCTGAAATGTTAACTCTGATTTCTTCTTCATAGACGCTGCCAGACCTGCTGAGCTTTTCCAGCAACTTTTGTTTTTGTGTTAAACGTCTTCTTCATCACAGTGTCTACCCACTCTACGTTCTAGGAACTATGAACCTACATCCCAAGGTCTCTTTGTTGAGCAACACTCCCCAGGACCTTTCTATTAATTGTACAAGTGCTGCCCTGATTTGCCTTTCCAAAATGCAACACCTCACATTTATCTAAATTAAACTCCATCTGCCAGTTTTCTCCAGTTTCCTTAACATCAGCGCTATTGTTCAAACTTAAATTAATAACATGGGAGCTGGAAGAGGGAAAACATGGAAATTTGGAGGAAAAAAAAGGTCTTTGGTAGCCGGTGAATAATGGAGATAAGAAGTGATGCCCCTTCATGGCCTCGTGTAGACCTCCAATCTGGCAAACTCACATCTATGAACAATGATGGACAGACAATAAACAAACAATCTGTTTCAGTTGGGGTGGTCTTCAGATGACTTACTTTTGCCGATGGTTGAAAAGGCCAATCCTTGAGGGGCAGGTTCTGCTGCAAATTTTGCATATAAAGCTACCAAGTGTTGTTCTTGGCATTGGCATTGGCATCTGCACCAAACTACTGATCAATATATAATATCAATGCTTTAAATCTGTTACCTTGGAAATATCAACTTAGGTCAAATTCTAATGCAAGATTGGCAATTCAGAAGGGGAGGCAGAAAATAAAGTAGAGAGTAAAGTAAATAGGAATGAAGATCAATTGAAAATTGATAAATGTAGCCTCTTGCAAGTTCTCCAAACCTTAAAGAGAGTAGCACTGATAAGACACCTGTCACTGGGTCATCCACATGCTGTTAAGCAGTTTGTCCACAATTGTTTCACACCCAGGGGAAATCATGATTTAAATGCAAACTTGCATTGGCGGACACTATAATCCTCATTTACCTTCCCAAAAATTCATTGAGCTCAAATCAAGAAACGCAGGATTTTAATCAATACTGCTCAGATAAGTTATGTACTTTAAACATAAATTATGATCAGACAAAGGCAACATTGATTTAGATTTTTTGTTCACATAAACAAGTGTAAGGAGTTGTGAATCTTTTTAAAAATAAACAAACAGAACCTCATATTGGAGACAGAGGAATGCAGAGAGAAAAGGGATACTTCAGGAACAGGAAGTAGAAGCTGAAAAATAGGCAAAGAAATAAGATTAAACAGCAATATACCAAACAGCAACACAAATGTTTAATCACACTGAATCAGTCTATTGTTCCAGGGATTAGACAACTCTTCAAATTTTTCTTCTTACTCTTGATTTTTGAGAGCTAAATTTTGAAGTTTAATTCCTCCAAAAAAAATACAAACATTCTGTACATTAAGCTTTTAAAAACATACTGAATTGCTTTTAATAGAAAACATTAGACAGAGCTTTCAAATTGTGGTTATATATTCTGGGGTACTGAATTTCCCCTTTAAGAAAATAGCCTACTGTGTGTAAATGAAGTTACTCAATCCCTCTTTGGACCTTCTCTAGGATACAGCGAATGCCACCTTCCTTGCAGACCAGCTGGAGCCACAGATGAAACATCAGCTCATCATATTCTACAATCTCAGCACCCACTGCCTGAGAAAAATCTACACTGCCAGCCACCTGCTGTGAGAATAGATACAAGCTGTTTTCACGTTGTGGCCGTCATTTTAGATTGAGGGAGAGCAGCCGTTTACATTGTTTAAAGCAGCTTCCCTTATCCTGGTGATTAGGCTTGGGAAGACTTAAAACATTGTAGTTCTGGCACCAAGATAAGATATTAGTAGTACAAACACAGCGAGCTCTTTCAGACACCAGTCTCCTTGAATGCAAAGTTAAGCAGGAAACATAAATGTGATACCACAGACTAGAGAAACTACTTTGAGTAGGGTTCCCATTCTTGATCACATCTAGCAACACATCTTTGAAAGAGGCCATGGCAATGCCTGAAATCAGGTCCGGGCTTAGTTGGGACTGTTTTCTCTCCAACCTTCAATCCACCTATCCCTTGGTTGCCACTTCTAGGTTCACACATGTAGAATGGCCACTTAGGAGGAGCGATGGGAGCACTGCTATAACTATAGGCAACAATACAGTCTGGATCAGATCTTTCAGAAGAAAGCAATAGGAGAAAGTAAATTAAATACATCAAAAGAGGAAATGCAACTTTAGTTCTGCCAATCCTCAGCTTTGTAAAGTTGAGCATCACGTGCATGAATTACCAAACAAGACAATGATTGACCAGGTGCAAGAGAGATACTTACCTTAACAGATTTGGCTGGACTACTTTGTATTTCTGCAGTTGATCTCTGTTGCTTTATACCCTGAGTTGAAAGCTTTGGCGTCCCTTCTTCATTTTCCACATTAACTGTTCATTTTAAAAGATTAAAAGCATGAATTAAGCCCAAACCAACAAACAATATACAGGCTGTTATTTCAAATGAGTGATTTTAAGCTACTAGTGCAGATAAGAAGGGATTGTTATTGGTTTGATTTTCTGTTTGAAGTGTGAACGTAGCATTGAAATCTCTAGTGGCTGGAAATGGATTTACACACATGTAATGCATTCACCTTCAATTATGTACGACAAAATGAATGAAAGCAAAACTAAGCTAAATGGACCACTGCATCCATCTGCAAGTGTTAGGGCAACTCTGCATGGCCAATACATGGAGGAAATGCATGTGGCATACCTTTAGAACAGAGAGGCTCACCTTGACTATTTCCTGGTTTCTCATAAGTAGAATTTTTCCAAGCATTCGATGTCTCAACCACAGACCCCTAAAAAAAATGCAAGAGCAATTTCATTCGTGAAGCTGCAATGTCCAACACAGGCATGAAAATATTGATAATGAAACAGCATTAAAGGATTTTGTACAAGAGTTCATTTGCTGCTCTGGTGAAGTTTGAGCAAAATGCCCATGTCACTAATTTCTGTCCCCATATTTTGGTAGAAAGGGGTAAAATGCCAGACCCAGCTTTGCAAATACCTGAAATGGTTCATAAATCTAAAACTTTGGCAGTTTTTCAAACTGAAGTACAGCCTCCTTTAAACCTCTGGGCAGAGGAAGTATCGATAAGAAATTTGAAGACGTTAAGTTTCAATGGTTTGTCTCTCGAAAGGATGAAGATTCAAACTAGGAATGGCAGTTTCACAAGAAACACACTATCGTTCCTCAAGTGTTATTGGGTCAAAATTCTGGAACTTTCTCCCTAACGTTGTGGGTGTGCCTACAGCAAATGGACTGCAGCGGTCCAAGAAGGTAGCTCACCATCACCTTCAAGGACAACTAGGGATGAGCAATAAATGCTGGCTCGTCAGCATTACCGACATCTCAGAGTAAAGGTCACTTAGCAAGACACTATTCTTGCATTACTAACAATCTCCTGAGGGATTTGAAGGAATTAATAATGGTTCAATTAAACAGGATTCTCAAAATATAGTCAACTACAATAGCAAACTGAATCATAGCAAGAATTGAGCCATGACAATTCTTCTAATCAAAAGCATATATGATCTGGTTCCAGTCAATGATCTGACTGCATAGCTCATCTTTCAACTTCATGTAATTAGCACCAGGAAAGGAGTCATTTAACATCTCAACTATAATGTGATCAAACAATTAAGTATGGATGGCTTCTGTTGCAAAACTAATGCAACTTTGGCAAGAATGATGCACTGGGACTTTACAGCTGTTCAAGTGGATTTGGTTCGAACATGCACACTCAACAGGCATTGGGCAGTAACAAAAACAAAGTTGCTGGAAAAGCTCAGCAGGTCTGGCAGCATCTGCGAAGGGAAAAAACAGAGTTAACATTTCAGGTCCGGTGACCCTTCCTCACAACAGTAATTGCCTAATAAATATTGGGACAGTAGGATGCAGCTGGCTACAGATGCTCATTTTTTCCCTCCATTGGCTGCAATGTATAGTGTAAACCAGATAACCAGAGAAGCAGAGATAACAAACAAAACAAATTTCTGGAGAAACCTGGCAGGTCTGGCAGCATCTGTGGAGATAAAACAGACGTTATGGGTCCAGTGACTCTTCGTCAGAACTGAAAGCAGCTAGGAAAAAGGTAGTATTCGTGCGCGTGTGTGGTGAAGGGGAAGGAATAGTGAGTGGATAGGTGGGGTTGGAGTCCAGAGAAAGAACAGTTAGCAGACAAAGGGATTGTTGATAGTAAGCCGGGGGGGGGGGGGAAAAAAGAGAAACTAGATAGGTGATAATGACGATGGAGTAGTTGAAAATAAGTTGGCTGTACTGAACACAACCTATTTCATAACAGGACCTGGGACTGTGGTAATGTACATGGAAGGTGGCGTTTATGCTGTGAAATCATTAAACTCAATGTTGAGTCCTGTAGGATGTAAAACCTACTTAAGCAGAAGATGAGATGTTCCTCCAGCTTGCATTGAGCCTCACTGAGGCAGAATGTTGGCATGGGAATACGATGGTGTGTTGAAGTGGCAGGCAACTGGAAGCATGTGGTTATTTTTAAAGACAGAAATAACAGGAGTCCAAAGACTCTTCTTTGGAACTTGTGCTGAAGAAGAGCCATAGATCAGATTTGAAACATCAACGGATTTTCTCTGCCCGAATGACGCCAGACCTGGGTTTTTCCAGCATATTCAGTTTTTAATTTAGATTTTCAGTATCCACATAATTTTGCTTTTATTTGATCCTACAGAACCTGGGCTGACCAGCTGAGGGTAGTTATTATAGGAGTGGTAGGTAGACATTGCATTTTCTGCCTTCCATAAAAGGAAACAATCTACAACCATAATACTGCAAAATTAATTAATTTCTATCAATCAAGTGATCAATTCCTTCCTCACTGACAAGTCCTCATTCACAAATTTAGCATTTAAATGAGGTGGTGTTTTATTTAGAAAGACAAAGTTGCCTCTTTGTTCACCAATAGGTGGAAAATGATCTCCAGTTACACTTTGGACACTACAATAAAACCACAAACTGGTGGAATCCTGGAATTAGGAAGTCAACAGATCTGCAGTGAGAAAAGAACCCAAATATATATTTATATTGTCCCTACAATTAACACAAACATTCCAACTCAAGTTGACCTCACATACCTTCTGCAGTTCTGCATGGGGAGGGGTGCTGGTCAAAGGTACTGGTGGCACATTTTCTTTTTGTTCATTCCTATTGCCAGCATTCATTTCAATGTCACTAGTGCTTATGTCAGACTATAACAGAAAGCAAGCAAAATAAACATTAGACATAAAGGAGAGAGAGAACACTGCAATAGCTTTGTTTAAACAGGAGCCACATTATTTGCATGGTGTTTGAATTACCAACAGCTTTAAACAACAAAAACATCTGGAATAGAAACAAAGCGCTGTTAAAACGAGGATTCAAAAATACAGTGGTGGAAATCACAGACAAAAGGTGAAATCCCAACAATATTTGAAACATATTGTCAACATTAAGTAGGGAATGGACATAAAAAAGATGAAATTGCACTCAGTTACAAAGCTGCAACCCAACACCGAATTCAGACCAGAAAACAACTGGCTTGACAAAGGCTATAGCTCCCAAAATCATATTCAGTCTTTGGTACCTTTGCTATACTATATTGATTCACGAATATCATTTTTATTTGAACAGTAGGAAAGAAAAAAGGAACATTAAAAAGGGGACATGAAAAAGTTACCTAGTCATCTTTCATATTTTACATACATAAAATTCTATGATCAACAAATGCAATTTTTTTTTGCCATTTAATCCATCCTGCCTTCAAACACTAACACAAGCTTTCCCTTTTGTTCTTTCCCACCCCCTGCCCCTTCTCCTGGGAGGGAAAAAAAAACTTATTCTGAGTCACGATTGGAATGTGCGCAGGTGTTGGGTGAAAGTGATGAAATGGGCTTGGCTACGATAGCTCCTAGCACGATCATACTACATGCAGGAAAATTGATCAAGGTGTATTACAGAAATGACCACTTGGTTGAAGATACTGAAAGCTGCTGGGTTGGACGCCTACGGGGAGCTATCACGAGTGAGAAAAATTGAGAACCCCCAGAATACTCAAATATCAGTATTAAGAAATCTAATTTCTAACTCCACCCTGCCTGCAACAAAAAAGGTAGGCAATTATCTAACAAATTATCAAGTTAAAAAAAAAAAGAGAGAAAACAAAAGAACATTTTATACCTGTGGCAACTTCTTAGGATTTGATGCTTCTCGGCTTCCCCATAACTCTTTGGTATTGATCACTTCTCCAGACAGCATATGCTCATCCAAAGTCTAAGCATTTTTCAAGGCAACAGAGTTAGTAGCCCCACTTTGATTTCATCAAATTATATTTATATAGCACCTTTACATATAACAAAAACGACCCACAGTGCTTCACAGGGCCAATTACATAACAAATTTTGACACCAAGGCAGGTCAATGACCAAAAATTTGTTCAAAAGGAGAAGGTTTTAAAGGAATTTCTTAAAAAGAAAAAGTGAGGTATAAAAATGGAGAGATTGGGCAAAGTATTCCAGAGCTTGGGGTACAAGTGTCTGAAGGTGTGTTACTAATGATGCAGCAATTGTTGTTGGAAAATGCATAAAAGGTCAGAGAATTAGAGCAAAAAACTTTTCAGAGGATTATGGGGTTGAAGGAGATTAGAGATAAGGAAGGTGAAGCCACAGAAATGGCTAGGGAGGGTTGAGAAGAGAGGGGGAGCAAGTGAGGAATTGCTACAAGACAGATCTAAGAAGTCTAAAAAAATTTAGAGAAACAGGTCATGGAAACTAGAAAAGATTAAGATAGCAACAAAAACAGAAGTTGCTGGAAGAGCTCAGCAGGTCTGGCAGCATCTGTGAAGAAAAATCAGAGTTAATGTTTCAGGTCTGGTGACCATTCCTCAGAACTTGAAGGGTCACTGGACCTAAAACTTTAACTCTGACTTTTCTTCACAGATGCTGCCAGACCTGCTGAGCATTTCCAGCGACTTCTGTTTCTGTTCCCAATTTACAGCATCCACAGTTCTTTTGGTTTTTAATTAAGATAAATTGAATTTATACAGCAGCTTGTATAACCTCAGGACATCCCAAAGCATTTCACAACCAATGAAATATTTTTGTAGACATTGTCATAGAACAGGAAAATGTGACAGCCAATGTGCACACAGTAAAGCTTTTCTAAAAGCAAAAAGAGGTTTTCGTGATGTTGGTTGAGGGATAAATGTTAGCCGGGGAACACCCTGCTCGGTTGTAAAACCGAAAGAAACTGATTTAACATCTCATCTGAAAGATGGCACCACCAGTGTGGCACCCCCCAGAGCTGCACAGGCATGGCAGTCTGGATTATGTGCTAGTCTCTGAGGTCTTGAACCCACAACCTACTGACTGAGGCAGTGCTGTCAACTGGATCATGGATGACACTTCAACTAAACTTTGACAAATACAGCATTCAAAATAAAACTGGGTGAAATACTGCTGTATTACCATTGTATAAATGAACAAAAGTCAATTATTTTCTATGTAAATACAAATACAATACAAATATATACAAATTCAAAAAGTGAATTTTTTTTGTGTAATTCATTAAACTGAAATGCCACCACCAAGTGGATGGGAACAATCCATTGCACTATATTAAGAGGAGGGAGTTCTCCTGGTCAAACCTTTCCTCAGCAAATAACAGACTGAATAATCTGCTGGTATTTGTGGGACCATGGCATGCGCAAATCAGCTTCTGTGTTTACCCACACAGCACAAACACTTCAAAACAAATTTGATGATTCGAAGCACTTTGGAATGACCCAAAAGATGTGGCAAGTTGCTGTGTGAATACAAGGTTACTTTAAATGGTCAAAATGGCCACCAGCTCCAGCAAGTCTAATTTCCGGGAGCAAGTACTGGCATATTAACTGAGCCAGGAAAACAACCCAACTATGGAATAGTCAACATGAAGTGGTCAGAGAAAGCATTATTCCATTAATGCAAACTCTAGCCCACTCAGAACTAATGGGAATATTTAAACTTGTGACGGGGAGAGAAAGAATGAAACAGTAAAGTGCAGAAGCCAAGGCGAAATGGAACCAAATGCAAGGGCTCAAACAGGTTTTGGGATCATTCACTATACACTGCCTATATTGTTAGGCAGAGACTAATTGCAAAAAACAAGGTATTTTACTAAGTGTGGAGCTGGAGGAACACAGCAGGCCAGGCAGCATCAGGGGAA
>NC_063372.1:4144819-4159245 GCF_021869965.1 Rhincodon typus
CATCAGCAGTTCTTGCCATCTCAAAACATATTTTACTGCTGTCATTGTGAATAAACTGTTGCTATTCTGTTTCACATTTCTAACTGAATTGAGTTATTCATTTGGGATGCAAGCTTAGTTTGAGTGCTGAAAACACCACATTCTAGAGTAGCAAGAACTAAGAGACAAGTAATCCAAGGATCATGCTAAGAGTTTTAAAAGGTATCTTCTCAAGGGTCAGAAAACCACAGGGTCGCATTTTCTGGTTTGTAGATGACTCAAATTAGTAAGGCTGGAATAATGGCATATTTAAAAATGAAGTTCTGATTCAAGGAAACTTTTAAAAATTAAAATTCAGATTAATTTATAGCCAAAATGTAATACATGCGGCGCAATGGCAGGAAGACATGCGAGGATGTGTTTTTAAAAAAAAAAAAAAGCAGGAAAGACCAATCCTGAAATGACCCAAGACGCTAAAGTGACATAATTTACAATATTAGCAGCATTTGGGGATCGTGCAAGGCTGCTGAAAGAGAGTAGAGATGGAAAAAGGATAAAGACTAGGTAAGCAAGACAACAACAGTGAGTGAGTGGAGTGTTTGGAAATGTGTGCGTCATAGAGGAACGCCTACACGGCATCGCATCTGACAAGTTGAGAGAACAGTTCCAGCATATAAAGGGATGCAATTGCATTGGAGATGGTGCAGAGGACATTTACTACAATGTTGCTTGGGCTGGAGAGTTTCAGTTATGAAGACAGATTGGATAGACTAGGGTTGTTTTCCTTGAAGCAGAGGAGACTGAGGGAGGACCATAATTGAGATGTATACAATTGAGGGACATAGATAGGGTAGACAGGAAGAAACTTTTTCCCTTGGAGGAGGGATCAATGACCAAGGTGCATACATTTAAAGGAAGGGGAAGGAAATTTAGAAGGGATGTAAGGAAATTTTCTTTCACCCAAAGAGTGGTGGGAATGAGGAGCTCACTGCTTGTGAAAGGTGGTAGAGGCTGAAACCCTCAATGTTCAAGTAGTATTCAGATGTGCCCTTTATAGGTGTAGTATTGAAAAATGGGATTGCATAATTAGGGGCATATTTTTGACTGGTGTAGGGTCAACGGACTGAAAGTCTTTTTCCATGTAGACTGCTATGGTTTAAAATGGAAGCTACTGGTATTTTGAATCCAATCTAAGTACCACCAAGCTAAAAAGACACTGGCAGCTCCTTACAAGCCTTGCAATTATGAACAGGTCAAAAAAGGTGAGAGACACGCAATGATAATAGGTAGGAAGGATGGTCCTTTCACACAGAAAGAAAGGAATAATGTCTTTTCTCTGACAGAGCCATGTTTATATGGATTATACAAGGGTGTGACTAAATTATTTAAATCTCTCCAAAATCTTGCTGTCATAAAAATAAAACATTCATGAATGACATGGTACAAAGGAAAATACTGGGCATTAGAAATATATGACACCAATTAGAAAAGGGAAAAACATGTAGCCACTCCAGTTGAATGACTGCCTGACATTCAATCAGCTCAGAAATTCCCAATGAATCAGGTTTGCTAAATGGGAGCTTGCACTTGGTCATCTGGTGGAGGAATGCAGGTGAATGGGTGCAGCACTGGAAGCAAAGGGGGAGCAAATTCACCAGTAGCACTCCAGACATCTTAATTGGCATAGAATTTGAAGGCAAGGTAAAACAAAAAAAAAAAAAAAAAAAATAAATTGCTGGTTCAAAAGAGTTCATTGGCATACAGTTAGGGAAACAAGAATGCTGCAGCAAGACAAAAAAGTGTATGGCAAATTGCGCAAATATATCAAGACAAAGATGCAATGCACATCCAGCATCCGATGTCACTGGGTTCAAGTCCAAGAAGCCAGACATCCAAGTCAAAGCATAGTTGGAAAGGTTTGCGCCAATTGATTTCCAGAGGAAAAAAAATCATCTGAGGTACTAAGTTTTCATTCCAGTTTGGTCACACAAATATGGGAGCGATGCTACTTTAACCAGTAGCACCAGTCTGGCTAGTTGATACATCATTCACGAGTCAGAAGGTAATGGGTTCAGGTTGCACACTTGGCAGACATCCTTATGAAGAATAGAGGGTATGATACATTGTCAGAGGTGCCAACTTTGGAATGAGATCATGTTACTCTATTCAGGTGGATGTGAAAGATTCATTGACACCATGTGTGAATTGAGGAATGATCCTCATGTCCTGGTCAAAATTAATTCAACCAACAGAATCAGAAACACATTAACTAGTGATTAATCTCAATGTGATCTGCATGATTTTGCTGTGCGCAAATTGACAGCCATGTTGGCCTCCAAAAAAAGCAAAACAATAGCAACTGCAGCTCTGTGAAGTACTCAAGGTATCTACAAAATATAAAGAGCCACTGTGTAAATTCAAATTAATAATCTTGCACCACCCACAAGAATAAAGAGAATTTTCACCTTTCACCTGCACAGGCGCAGGCGCAAAGGGCACAGTTCATTTACACTGTTGAAGGTGAAAGGGCAAGCAAGAGAGTAAAGGAGAGCAAGGCAGCAAAAAAAATCCAAGTTTATTCATTCATGGGATTAGGGTGTCGCTGGCTAGACAGCATTTATTGCCCATCCCTAATTGCCCAGAAGGCAGTTGAGAGTCAACCACATTGCTGTGGGTCTGGAGTCACATGTAGGCCAGACGAGGTAAGGAGGGCAGTTTCCCGCTCTAAAGGACATTAGTGAACCAGATGGGTTTTTACAACAATCGACGATGGAGTCATGGTCATCATTAAGTATTTGGAATTAAGAATCTATTGAATTCAAATTCCACCATCTGCCGTGGCAGGATTTGAACCTGGGTCCCCAGAACATTGCAGGTCTCTGGATTAACAGTCCGTGATAATACTACTGGGTCACCTCCCCTTAAAGTTGACAGGTGTTTAACAGACCTTGCTATTAATGAAGATATTCCCGCTAAGTAGTGCGGATATGGTTGTCAGCAATGGCACATGGGCCCAGCAATGTCTTTTATGGTGCGGTGGTACTGTCCCCCAGACCAAGAGGCCCAGGGTCAAATCCCACTTGTTGCAGAGGTGTGTAATAACATCTCTGAACAGGCCGATTAGAAAAACAGGTTAAATACAAAAAAAAAGTCTTCCTACAAGCTCCTATTTTAACATGAGAACAGGATTATCCTCAATAACATTTCTAGTAAGCATTAGAATCAATTGTGTGCAGATGGAAATGTATTCAAAAAAAGTGATTACTGTAGGAGATTGGATGCTGGTCTCCTTCTGTGATGCAGTAGCCTGGTATAATGCCATTCTGTCTTTCACTGATGTCTGTTCCTGCATATCTGCCAACTCCGTACCAACCTTAGATTCTGTTTTATCAGGGCTTGTTCCAGACGAGGTATGGTCTGCATGAAGTTCAAACAGAGCCAGATTCAACATTAATGAACATCCCCACATCTCAGCAAAAAAAAAAAACCCTTTAAAAGGCTAAAACAATGGGCTTTCTTTTTAATGTGGCTTTTTTTTAAAAAAAAAGCCCTGCCCCTGAAACTTACACCTGTATTAACAGCAAAGTATGGAAGATCTGGCCCTAGCCATCTCACAATGATTTTTAACTTGTTTAATTTTATAACAGTTGACTAACTAGGATGCACTTTTCAATTTTAAGTTTCCTCCTTCAATTGGTTACTCACTACTTACAGCTTTTCACTTCCACTAATCTTTAGCAAGTGTAGGCATGGAATCAGCATTAGCATCGGTATCTGAATGTTACCAAAATAAATGAAATATTAATTTCCCTCCCAAAGTGGTGAGTCCCATACCGTAGCGATGTTAACAAGCATCTTTGCTTCACGAAACAGCAAATGAAGTCCAACATGCAGCTAAATTGGAATGGACCAAATCAAACACCACTTCTTCAAGCAATGCCCTCTTTCATGATACCTCCAGACCACCTCACAGAGACATTTAAAATTGGTGAATTCACAAAGTAGAGGTGTCCATATTTTGTCTTAATAGTTTGTAAAAGTGGATCCCATGAAGCTGCCACATTTAATCCAATTTCCACTGACATATACACATCTCAAATTATTAATGACAGTTCTGGTGTTCTCATTTAGGGTTATTCAATTGGGGCTGTGACACAAAATATTTTCAAAATCTCCAAGCCCACAAAATTCACACTTGCAAGCAACAGTTAGGCGTAAATAGACTACAGTTGCCTCAGCTTTGATGAATGCACTGCCAGATTTTATTTAAGCTGTAAAGGAGTGCCAAGGTTGGATGTCTCTCAGAGTATTGTTATCTGGGATCTGTAATTAAATCTTCATGCCGTTTTATTTTCTGTGAAACACACTTGCTATGCAGAAGATAATGCAAGGAAATGAATAACTTGCATTTTAACAGCATGTTAGGGCAAAGCACTTTAGAAGAATGAAAGAATGAATGTAAATAGAATACCTTCCACAATTAATAAAGTAAAACGTATGGAATAGATTTGGAAATCAGGATAAGGATGGAGGTTGAAGAGAACGAGAGGATGGAGAAAGCCAATGTAGAATCAGCAATAATGGATAAGTTGGACTTAATATTAGTCACAATGGAGGAAAGATAGTTTTGGATAAATGAGAGGCTGGAGAAAGGAGTGTCTGTAGATGCAAAGGTTATTATTGCAGTGGAAGCAAGGTGGGACCACAGGCAGACAAAAGTAAGTATTAGAATTCACTACCACAGATGGCTGGGGAGGCCCAGTAACTGAGTATATTCAAGAATGAATCCCTACAGTAACCCTGCATTTACCATGGCTAATCCACTTAGCCTGCACAGCCCTGGACATGATGGGCAATTTAGCATGGCCAATCCACCTAACCTGCACATCTTTGGACTGTGGGAGAAAACACATGCAGACACAGGGAGAATGTGCAAATTCTACAGAGTCCTAGTTTCTATATTTCTGTGTCAAGTAATCGAGAGGATATAATGTGAAGCTCAACTCAGGGGACTGAAAAGTCCTGATTTTTCCTTACTCCACATGGGGCAAAATAGTGATTCTTCCTCTATCCTCTCATTATAATGTTAATCATCTCCCAATATGCTTCACCCATGCTCAAAGAAAAGGGAACAGTAAGCAGGACAACCCCTCTTGAATTGAAAGGAATCAAAATATAAATGTGCAGCAAGCCAGTGCATTGTGCTTCAGCACCTATAAATCAATCCACTTATTCACTTGCCGGTGGGTTAGACTGGATATAGCACAGGATGACCAAAGCATACACGAGACCTCAGACTTTTGTTTATATTTTATTGGGGGTGTTGAAAGGAGAAAAACAGACATCTCTCAGGCCAAGTTACATACTATTTATTGGAAAAAAATACATAAGACATAAACAAAGTAATGGACTGTTATTGTGTCAAGTTCAAAATCACCACGTCAGTTTGAAATTTACCACTTTGGCAAGCAGTCTTAACCCAGAAGCCTCAAACCTGGTTCACAATTCTTTTTCTCCATTCATGGGCAACATTGACATAATTGCATTGCTTCACCTTCAAAGCCTTGAAAAAAAATAGCTGCTCAACTAGGGCAAAAGAGTTCTGCTCCTTCACTGGTTTAAGTGCACATTCAAAAAGCAGATTTCAGGCCCAGGAAGTCAAGAGTGAAAAGGCTTATTACTTGTGATCTTTGTGCCAGGCCAATAGCAGTGAGTACAGCAGCAGCTGCAAAGGAGTCATCAAAACCAGTAGGGAAGAGAGGTTTGGCTCAGTTTTCGCTGTATGCAGCCACACCATGACTGAATAAGGGGCTGGAGGCTGGGGTCATACGTATGTGGCTTAGAAGGGTTGGACACACCAGTCTCCTTTAAGCAAAGCCCAAGCTGCATTGCGATGCAGCTCTACACCTTGTTTAACAAAGTTCCATCTCAGTAGGTTGTGGAAGTGATGAAAGCATATTCAACCAGAGCCTTTGGGACTCTGATCAAAGCAGCAAATGATGTGGATGGCTGGAGCAAAGGAGATACAGCGAAGTGTATTTATAAATCCGCAGGAATTGCTTAATACTGATACTAATACTACATATACAGTTAGAAAATTAGTCTTTCTTGACAGCAACCATATTTCATTCCCAAGAGGTGACCACTAGAAGACGGTTTCCATTTTAAGTCACTAGTACAAAATCACACTTCAGTGTACATCTAAAAATTACAAGAGCAAAAGCGAATAGGAAATTTTATAATATGCAACAGGATGGAACAGGCCATCACACATCTCACTCCTTTTGGGGACAGAACCCAAATGCGAACATCACAAAGCTTCCCATTTCCCTCACCCACCCATACATAAAAGAATTGCAAGTTTGCGATAGATCAGCTGACTATCGGATTGAAAAAATCTAAAATGTTCCAGTGGCTGAGTGGATAGCAAGGTAGGTTACAGTGGTAAAATGTTTGAAGAAAATTGGACATTTGAGAACATGTGAAAATGCAGGGAGTACAAAAAAAAAAGTGTTAAATAAAACTGAAGACCGGTTTCATATTTGTTCTAGTTACAGGCCTAAATTGCAGTTTTAACTGTGCAACTTACCCATAGTCTTCAATTAGCCAAGGGACCCACAGCAGTTCAGAATGCAGAGAAAAATACTAAACAAAGAACTGAGATGCTGGAGATCTGAATCAAACAAAGTCTAATGTTTGAGTGGTATCCAAATGAGGAAGTAACAAACACATACTAGTAGAACTACAATCACTCCAAAGGCAAGGGTTACTTGAAAAATTAGAAGGCCCATTTCCCTCAAACTTCTCCAAGCTAGAACATCAAAATGAAACCAATACAGAACTTAAAAGGCTCTCAAATTACATACATTCCTTCCCTACCCCCATACCATGTAACGAACCTTTAATAAAGGTTCTCCCAACCTGGAAAATTCTTTGTTCTTTCCTCCACCTCAGCTACTTTCACACCACATGGATTTCATGACTGATGTTAAACAGCTTGGGAAGCTAAAGCAGCTTCTTGCTAAGGCTGAGGTCAGCATAATCTTGAAAATGCCAGACGTGCTGAATTCTACAACATCCATACAAAAGATGGTGAAAAAAGTCACGTTTGAGAACTAAATTCCAGAAAAAAATAAGGCCTGACAATGTAAGGCAATTGAATATAAACTACAGGTCTAACAAGCCAATGAGCCAGAAATTATGTTGCATTTTAACAAAAACACCTGACTTATTATTGCAAATATTGATTCAGTCAGTCTGAAACAAACACAGAAACTGCTAGAGAAACGCAGATCTGACCGCATCTGTGGAGAGAGGTGAGAGAGTTAACACAGAGTCCAGTGAACCTTCTTCAGAACTGATAGCAGCTTGGAAAGGGTTGCATTAATGCTGAAAGTGGGGGAGGGGTAGGAAAAATAAAGAACAGATAGGTGGAGACACACCAGCAAGGCGGGGGGGGGAAGAGACAGAGAGAGCGCGTGTGCGAGTGAGCTACGAGTAGTTGAAAATACATTAGCTGTGCTAAAAGCAATCCATGTCAAAACCTGGGGTGTGGAGTTAAGTAAAACACATGGAAGGAAGTGTTTGTGCTCTAAAATTGTTAAACACAATGCTGTGTCCTGAAGGCTGTAATGTCCCTAACCAGTCGCTGGAACACTATAGCAGGCTGGAGACAGATGTCATGGGAGCACAGTGGTATATTGAAGAGGCAGGCAATTGGAAGCTCGGGGTCACCTTCATGGACAGAACATAGTTGTTCCGCAAAGTGGTTACCCAGTCTGTGTTTCGTCTCCCCAGTGTAGAGTAGACTACATTGTGAACAGTATACAGTAGACTAGATCGCATGAAGCAGTGATTTAACTGTACTTCAGCTGGTAGGTATGTCCAGGGCTTTGGATAGCGAGGAGGTAAGCAGTCAAGTGTTGCACCTTCTGCGATTGCATATGAAGGTGCTGTGGTGTTGGAAATGGAGATGGTGTGGACCAGGGTATCCCAGAGGGCACAATCCCTGTGGAATACCGACAAGGGAGGGGTGGGGAATGTTTGTCAGGTGGTGGTATCCTGCTGGAGATAGCAGAAATGGTGGTTTTCGATCCACTGGATGCAAAGGCTGGTTAGTGGAAACTGATGACCGGGAGATACTATCGCAGTTGTGGGAGGGAAGAGAAGGGGCGTGGGCAGATGTGTGTAAAATAAGTCGGACACAGCTAAGGTCCTGTCAACCCTGGTAGTGGGGAATCATCGGGGAGGATAAAAGGTCGACAACATTTCAGCCTGAAACTGTTTACCTCTGAAGAATTCCTTCATTTTTCTGCATTTCTGATTAGAAAATAAATGAGAAAGACAGGAAAAGATAAAGGCTGCACAACACGACTACCCTAGTTACAGCATCTAGTTGTAAATAATTCTAATTCTCTCTCTCCTCTGCCATTCTGCTGTAAAATCAATTCCATGCATGAAACGAAATGAATGAAAAGCCTAACATCAGTCATAATGCACCTTTCATCAGTTTTAACCTGTACCCTTTGTCTTTCTGTCACCATTCACCTTCAACAGAATGTTCTGGATACATCTTTTTGATACTATTTATTAGACACACAACTCAAAAAAGGTACCAAGGCTGAAAAAGGCTAAATTTCTCAACCTACCCAACACCGATTATTTCCTCAGCTTAGTTCTTGGATGCTGAAAATCAGTTGGATTGCTCTCCTCTGCAACACTTCCACAGCTTGGCTGCTTTGCATCTCAATAACGAGAACTAGACATAATCAAAGGCTTTGTCAAGCACACTGTACAGTTTAAGCATTACTTCCCAGTGATGTCTACTCCACTGATTAACTGGATAAGTCAACAAACACAGCTTGCTTTACTGAATGTAGCTCCAGCATCTAGATACACTGATGTTCAATGTCTGCTGACACATTTAGTTTAAAGATGGCTTTAGTGGGAAAAAATGTCTAGACTGAAATTTTTAAACAGCAGTCTGTCAGCTCATTGACCTATTGACCTCAAGATTTCTCACTGGCTTTTAATATTCAACTGCAGGGAGTTTGACATGTTTCCATTAGGCATCTGCTTTGCCCTTCAATCGAGTTTTCTTCAAAAAAAAAAAAACAGCAGCATAAGGGTTGGCTTATGCTCTAGTTTTCCCTATTTCTGAAGTATCACACTTTATTTGGTCCAGAAGGAGCTCAGTTTACATCGATCATTCCAAATCTGTGTGTCTTTGTCCCACCTTCCCCGTGATACAGCATATTTAGAATGCTGACACACACATTCATTTTTGAACAAAAAAAAAGGCCTCAGGCAATTTTGAAAAATTACAAGTTACTACAAAGGCCAAAAGATACCCAGCGTCTGATATACAATATGGCTCCTTCCGGAATTACTCAAGAAACCTGGAGTCAAAATATAATGAAGTCTGAAAATCTAATGCCTTGCATTAGGAAGGCTTTAGCAGAACATGGATGTCTCCCTTCAAGGAAGTACCCCAACTCAGGACTCCGACCAAAGATCTAAACTTGCAGAATACAGTTGTGTAAACAGATGATTACTTCAGCCTGTGAAGCAGAAAATGTAGCTCATACTGGATTACATTTTCCATGCAACACTGCAGCAATGATTTCCTCCTATCTACTGCCAAAACCCAGTGGGTAACTGAGCATTTTAAAAGAAATAGCCGTGTATAGACCCATATACCACTTCAAAAAACGGGCATGCGGGGCTGTAGACTCCGAGTCAAAATGCACAAGCTGAAACTTTTTACTATTTAGTTCTCTGTTCAAAATTGCTGGCCTGCTACCCCTGAAGAAAGACTGCTTGCAAGTAAAGCATATTGAGGATTACTCTCAAGTTCTTAGGCTAATGTTGGAACTTTTCACAAATACATTTTACTAAGAAAAAGAAAATAACTATGCATAATAAGTTAACAAAAGATAGAAATCACGGCTGCTGTACAGTAGGGCTGGTGGGAGATAACGTACCAGAGATACTATTTATTGGACGGCCTTGAACTTTAGAACAATGAAGTGTTGCTGTTGAAACAGTGAGTCATAGTGAGTCACAGGGATGTCAGGGTTACACTTCTGGACAGAACAAAGTCATTCGCAAAGCAGTTGCTCAATTTGTGTTCAGATCTCCCCATCCAGTGCATGTCTCTCAGAGGAACAGAAGTAACAAAAGTGGAGGGATCTTGGGGACTGGTTTATCAAATCAAAGAATACCATAAAATTATTTCTTTAAATCAGGACTTACAAATGAGTTTACAAGTTTCCCTCCAAGCCACACCATCCTGACTTGGAAGATAACTGCTGTTCCTTTACTGGTCAAAATCCAGGACCTCCTCACCAGTACCAGGCTGTACCTAAACCACACAGACTGCAGCAGGTGAGAGGGTGCCTCACCACCATCTTCAATGGCATTGAGGGATAGGCAATAAGAGCTACCCTAACCAATACTGCTCACGTCCCAGGAGTGAGTTTAAAAAAAAGGCAAGTAGTTTGATTTTAATAGCGAGAAAACAAAAAAACAAAAAAACAAACTCAAAACTCATCAGGAAGTCACCCACAACGCACTGGCAGATAGGTAAGCTAACACCACAAACAGCAAGACTGCTCAACCCAAACTACTATAAAACAATAAACCAAAGTCGACTGGAGAGGTAATAACTAAATAGAAAAGTTGTACCCAATGACCAGGAGATAAATGTGGCTCTAATTTTCAAAAGTACAGATGATAACTTGAGATTTGAGAGTTTTTCCACGAGTGGTGGGATAAATAGCAGAAAATGTCTTAATGATCGAACTTTGGAAAAACTGAATGGAAACAAGTAGATATATCATGTACATGACCCATTAAATCTACTGAATTTCCTGGGCTAACAAAATAAATCACATCCATAAATTTTTAGCAAAACTTTTTACTCACCACACAGGAAATGACTTTTTTCGGAGAGATACTAAGTCATGAAACTAGAGAAAGGAAACTAATAACAGCAGTCCCCAAAAAAAACTGGAAACAGTCTACAAGAAAATACAGAAGGGAAATCTAGATTTTAGAAAAAACATCCTAAAACCATCAGGAGAACATGCAGTACTGATGAAGGCAAAATGTGATCTTGAAATGCACAGCTCAAGAGATGCAGCACAAATCCCGTGGCTTGAATATGTTCATATAAAGCACAAGGACTCACATCTTGGCTACTTTACACAGTTCTGAATATCAAAATCATCTGGAATGGGAAGTGCAACAGAACACTGGGGCCCAATTATCCAAGGAGTGAACATTTCAAGCAGACTGCCACTACAGTATTTCTGACGAGACATTCCAATTATGGGTCCTTCAGAAATGTATTGACAGATCCCTTGTAGTGTGTAACAGTTGAGGGAAGGTAAACCACAACCGCTTTTCACAGAATAAGGCAACTGACTGCTGTCATTTAAAAGTCCAGCATCACAGGCAACCACTTTGACAACGCCTGTGAAAAAGTACACAAGGCAAATGTGAAAGTAGGGTGCCTGAAGTGCAGGGCATCAGATGGGTAGGAAGGCATGGAGGGTACCAGGTAAACAATAGGAGTATTGAGGGTAGGTTGGAGTGGGTGAGAGATAATCAGGTCCGTTGGGCTGGAGGTAGTCTGGTCAGGGTCTGGGGTAGGTCTGGTTGAGATTGAGGGGGTAAATTGACAGGCCAGTTGAATAGTTACCCAGGTGTTAGACTTTGTATTCAATGATCTAGCTTTTCCAAATTAAATTATATACTTAACTCCAGTGAAACCCTTCAAGTCCACAGCAAAATCTTCACTTCCCAGTCAAATCCTTTAGGATCTGCTATGAAGCATCTACACTTCAGAAACAATTATCTGGCCATTGGAAAATCTGGGCCAGTGCGAGTATAAAGTGGAATTAAGTTGAAAAATAGGATTGAACAATTGAGCTCTAAAGGAAACAGTGCAGAAACTGGATTTCCTAACGACCTCTCCCACCCTCAAAAAAAAGTACATGATATTGAACATTTGAGAAAGGGAACAAGTGCAGGTTCATAGTTCCTTGAAAGTAAAGTCACAAGTACACAGGATAGTGAAGGTGCATTTGGTACGCTTGCCTTTAAATCGGTCAGTGCATGGAGTATAGGAGTTGGGAGGTCATGCTGCAGCTGTATAGAACGTTGTTCGGGCACTTTTAGAATACTGCATTCAATTCTCGTTGCCCTGCTATAGGAAGGGTGTTGTGAAACTTGAAAGGGTTCAGAAAAGATTTACAAGGTTGTTGCCAGAGCTGGAGGGTTTGAACCATAGGGAGAAGATGAATAGGCTGGGGCTATTTTCCCTGGAGCATCAGAGGTTAAGGGGTGACATTATAGAGGTTTATAAAATTATAAGGGGCATAGATAGGGTGAATAACCAAGGTCTTTTCTCCAGGGTAGCAGAGTCCAAAACTAGAGGGCATAAGTTTAAGGTGAGAGGGGAAAAATATAAAAAGGGACTGAGGGGCAATTTTTTCCACACAGACAGTGGTGCATGTATGCAATGAGCTGCCAGAGGAAGTGGTCGAGGCTGGTACAATTACAACATTTAAAAGACATCTGGATGGGTACTTGAATAGGAAGAGTTTACAGGGCAAAATGGGACTAGATTAATTTAGGATATCTGGTCAGCACGAGCGAGTTGGACCGAAGGGTCCGTTTCCATGCTGTATATCTCTATGTAAGTAGCTAAAAGCGAGGAGAATGTAAATCGAAATAGGATACCACTACTCCGTGCGAATATGGAACAGCTCAATTGCAAGTGCTTGTGAAAACTAATGCCTTTAACATAGTAAAAGATCTTCAGGCACTACAGGGGAAGAGTTATCAAACAAAATTTGACACGAGACGGAGATATTATGGCAGATGACTAAAGATTGGTCAAGATGTAGATAAAGGAATGTGTTAAAAAAGGGAAGTGTAAAAGTGGAGGAGTTAAGAGACAGATTCCAGATTTTAGGATCTGAGCACACATGGTGAAATGATTAAAGACAGGTATGTGCAACAGGCCAGAATTGGAGGAGTACAGATATTGAAGCGTTCTAGGGATCCAGGTAGGAAGGTGCATAGCTGTGGAGGGATTTGAAACAAAAGAAGTCATAAAAGTTTAAATTCACACAGTGCCTAACCAGGAGCCAATACAAACACATTAATAAGGAGCAGATGCAACCCATTCAGCCCTTCAAGCCTGCTCTGCAATTCAAAAAAAAAAATCACAGCTGACCGGATTATAGCCTCAGATCTACATTCCCGCCAACCTAACCTTTCATTGCCCTTGCTTAGGAAGAATCTATCCACACCTGCTTTAAAGATATTCAAAGGACTTTATCTCCGTAACCTATTCAGGAAAACAGGTCTAAACGCGCAAACATTCATGACCCTCAAAAAAAATTTCACCTCAGTTTTAAATGAGTGACCCCTGATGTTCCCAAGTGACCTCTAGTTCTCTATTCTCCAAGAAAAGGAACCATCTTCTCCACACCTACTCCACCAAGGCCATTCAAGATCTTGTGTTTCAATCAAGTCAGCCCCTACTGTTTTAAGAGGCAATGGATACACACCTAGCTGGTCCAACCTTTCCTTTTTAAGAGTTACCCCCCAGTTCAGATATTAGTCTGAGAAACCTTCTCTGAACTGTTTGCAAAGCACTTACATACTTCCTTCAATAAGCTGATCAATACTGTGCACAATACTCCAGACGCAGTTTTTGTATAACTGGTGCCTTGAATAACATCTCTACTTTTGCATTCAGTCCCCTTAGTGATAAATGATAACATTCTATTTGCTTTCCTAATTACCTGCTGTATTGACATACTAACTTTTTGTGATTTATGCACGAGGACACCCAGGCCATTCTGCATCTCAAAGCTCTGCAATCTCTTACTATTTAGATAATATGCTTTTTCAGTTTTCTAGCCAAAATGGACAATTTCACATTTTCTCATATTACACTCCATTTGCTAGATTTTGCTCACTCAACCTACCTACATCCCTCTGAAGCATCTTTAAGTCCTCTTCACATAACTTTCCTACCTATCTTTGCGTCAAATTTGGCAACCATACTTTTAGACCTTTTATCCAAGTCATTCATATAAATCATCAGTCGAGATCTGAACATCTATCCCTGTGGCATACCACTCATTCGATCTTGCCAACCAGGACAAGACCCATTTATGCTTACGTTTTAGAGATAACAAGGTGTAGAGCTGGATGAACACAGCAGGCCAAGCAGCATCAGTGGAGCAGGAAGGCTGACGTTTCGGGCCGAGACCCTTCTTCAGAAGTGGGGGAGGGGAAGGGGGTTCTCAAATAAATAGGGAGAGAGGGGGAGGCGGATAGAAGATGGATAAAGGAGAAAATAGGTGGAGAGGAGACAGACAGGTCAAAGAGGCAGGGGTGGAGCCAGTAAAGGTGAGTGTAGGTGG
>NC_063372.1:4159745-4168502 GCF_021869965.1 Rhincodon typus
AAATCAAAATGCAAGTAAAATTACACTATCTGATTTTGATTGAAAGAAAGAGAAAGACTTGTATTGATATAACAACACTTTCAAAATGTTTTGGAACATGATATATGATAGTGTACAGTAACTGGTCTTACATTGTGATTGTTTGCAGGACCTGATGGTAAAGGTACTATGTTGAAATGGTGGAGGGAGAAAAAGATGGATCCCAAAACACTCATGCAGCTCCTGGATATGCAGCCAATGAGTACAGCGAAAATGGTGGAACCAAACATTGCAAAACAGTTGGGTGCCGCAGTAGGAGAGATTGATATGATACTAACAGACATTGCAAAATCTCCTCCTTGCAAGAAAGCCCAGACAATTGCTTTCAGATACATCAGGAAATTTATAGAGAATCTTCACAAAGCATTTCACATTCGGTCACAGGAATATTTTGAGGTGGAAAATGAATTGAGAAAGTCAGATTCATTTGGCTCCCAGGGTGCTGAAGATAATCTGGTGAACGAGCTAAAACACCTCCGAGAGCACAGTAATGCACTTAAAACACGTGCTGAATTAGCAGAACATCATTACAGGGAAGCATGTAGCACCAACTACAATTTGGAAAACACCATTAAAGTTTTGAGGTCCAAAGTTGCACAACTACAAAACATTAAAAAAACAGTCTCTCATGAGCAAATCACGTCTGAAAATTTGTCTCCATCTGATGATATGCAAATAAAAACAAAGCAGACGCCCAAAACAAATAAAAGAACTACGCTTGTGAAAAAGTCAAGGGACAAAATCATTCCCGTAGAAAGTCTCAGGGGGAAATATCCCTTTAGTAAGGAGCACAAAAATATTCTTGTTGATGGGCATGATAGACTTGACGAACAAAGGATAAAATCCACAACAGGGAAAAGTTCATTTGCAGAACCTCAGGAACAACAGACTATCCTAGAAGTATCCAAGGAAGGAAACATTCCCAAAGAAAAATCTGAAGGGAAAGCTATTCCCACAGAAATGTCCAATGGAAGTATCATTCCCACAACTCAGCCCAAACCGGAGATGGTTCTTACTGAAGTCGTCCAGTGCAAGATGCATAAATCTGATATGAGTGCAGAAAAGAAACGGAGGGCATCTGCTCGGAAAGAAGAAGCTTTGAAGACCAAGGCTAAGAAAATGGCTGCGGACTTGCTGACAGATTTTCAAACTGCTGTTTTGTATTCACTGGATCACGGACTGAGCAGTGGCAAAGAACTTTCTCCGGGTGACGTCTGTAAGGTCCAAGCTCTTCTCAAGTCTGCTGAATTAAAAAATCTTTATGGAGTGATTGAGAAAGCACTCAAAGAAATGTTTGCCAAGCCAGTGCAGAACACCAAGCAAGAGCATAGTGAGCAACCTATTCATGTATTAGTGCCAACAAAGGAAAGCCAAGTGGAGAAATTAAAGGAGGAACAACCTGAATTTACAACTTTAGCTGAACTTCTTGAAGAAATTTCCAGATTCAGTATCATTCAAGAGATTGCACTTGATGAATTAAGTGCCCAAATTCAATATTTCATTGAAGAGGCCAAAGAAGACAAAAATATGTCCCAGGAAGAAGCCCACTTCTATGAAAAAACCCTGGAGGCCTTGGACACAATTTTGACACTTGAGAAAATGTCCTCTCGTGCTGGAATGGACCAGTTAATTAGGATTCGAGAGGCAACCAAGAATTTGTACTCTATCAATAATGTCCTTGGGCTTAAAGGAAAGGAAATTAAACTACAGGCAGAATATTTTAAGAAGGAAGGAGTTCTTCTGCCCAATATGGGATCAGAGACAATAGAAAGAACAGTACAACCCAGGGGAAAGGTCTTCCAGGCTGCTGATACCAACAAAATTGTAGATGGATCGTATATTGTAAATGTGACATACCTAAGAACGAATTATAAAACATTGGACCAAGCAGTGTATAATGGTATCATTTCCAGACAACTCCATGCCATAGCAACTCATCTTATTCATCAAACATTAACTACGGTTCAGCTTCGACTGGCTTACTTATTCAGAAAGTACATCACCTTCCGTCATATCCAAACACTTAGGTAGATGCATATCTGTCATTAAAAGATGTAGTTGATACCAATCTGACCAGACTAATATACTTTTCACTAAAAGTTGTTGTTGGGTTAAATGGGTACAAATTTATAATAAGTATCAGTACAAATACTGAATGTTTAAAATTGGTTAGAAGTTTCAAGTTTTCCATTGGAGTGTCAGCTTGACTTAATGAGGCACCTCTGAGTCAGAAGGCTGTGATTTTGAGCCCCACTGCAGGATTTGATCATATAAACCAGTTCCAAACTCCCAGTGCAATACTGAAGGAGTTTGCCCTGTGAGAAGTGCCATCTTCCAAATGATTTGGTAAAACCAAGAATGCTAAGGATTTCATAGCATTCTTTGTAGTAAAGAATTGTATATTCCTGGCCAACATTCCACCCTCAACTAACAACACAAAAAAAATCATTCACCATGACTTTGCTACTTGTGGGTCTTTTCTATTTGCTACAGGTAAAATGGCTGCTGTCTGTCGCCACATAACAGCAATTTCTGAAATCTGTGGTGTACGATTCCTTTGGATGTTTCCGAGACCTGCTAGATGTGTAATTTCTTTAGTATTGCTGAAAAAAGACATATTTTGTCAAAGCTTTTCGTCTTATGCTTATCAGGGCAATTCACACAAAATAGCAAAGTAAGGGGGAAATGACATTTATACTGGGGTGGAGAGTGCTGATTGGTTGGCATGTAGACTCCTATTGGAGGAGGCATTTCTATTGTGACTACACCAGTTAATAATGACTGACAGTTAACTGCTAAGATTTGTTTAAATTTTATATTCTATACTACCAAATTACTATTTGTAATTTATTTCTTAGGAATATTCCATACCTTTTCCCACAATTATTCACCTTCTCCTGAAAAAAAGTGACTTACCTCAGATGTGTCTGCAGCAATCTTCAGATCTTCATCTCTTTCTGCTCTTCACGTGATAGTTCTTATAGATATGACTGTAGTAAATGGATTACTGCAGACATTAAATTGACATCATTTGGAAAATCTACTCTTGACTGTCAACAGTCTACTTAGCTATGAATTACAGCCAAACTAAATTCTGTTTTTACCCCACATATATCTGTCATTGGTATCAGGAATAAGGTCCCAGGCTGTTTCTTGCCCCTCTCCTGAGTCCCAAGATGCTGATCCAACTTATTGCAGCCCTAATATTGCCCTACCTAATATCATCTCAGTGAGCATAGATTAAGTATTAAATATGGGACTTTACCAGTTTGCATGGCACAGAACCATGTTGTATTTGCCCACTGAACCATTCGACTACTGGTAATAGATTCAAGCAAGAAACTTAATTGCTGTAGCAAATAAAGATTGTAATGTAAACTTGGTATTAATTTGCATTGCTAGCTCTAGGTAATAGGCTCATGGTGCACTTGTTAATTTATTGATCTTGGTTGTCTATAGTACCTGTACCATATTTTTGCTGAAAATAAATACAAGCTCACCCAATCTCTTGGTGAATCCTAGGCAGGATAATAAAATAAAAAGTAGAAAAAAGAGCCAAAGTTGGCTATTATCAAAATGTGTATGAAAGAGATGAACCTCCATGGGCTTATTCCTCCACTTTTCTGATATCCATGTGTTCTGTTATAATGTACCATATAGTATTGCATGGCTTAAACCGGAAGCTCCCTTGCTTCATTCCAAATATGTGCAGAGTCAGCTGATTTCAGCCAGGATAGGTTCTGGCATGCCATCCTGGACCTTCACATCCTGAGGCTAGAGAAGTCAAAAGGTTAACAAAGGTTCTTGTCTCCATTGCTGAAAAGTGCATGAGGTTACAGTTGCTTTCAGTTCTGGTGCTTTCCATGGTTGTGCTGGAAATGCCTGAGACTAAAGCCTGAGTTGGTGTCTTTGGGAGATGAGTGAAGAGAGAGCCTGGAAAAGAATTTAGAAAATAATTTTGGTAGCATATCCCTGTGGATTTCATTGCCTAGTGTATGCTAGGTCTCAGTCACTTTGTCAGGAGGAAGAATTAACTCGATAAATTACTGTCTTTCAGCTCAATTGTGTCATAAAGTGAGGGCTTAGAACAGCCCACAGAGAATAGAAGCAAAGGAACATCTAAAGTGCAGGACCAGATTCAGTCGTTCATCTTTATGTCTTTCTTTCTCCTTTAAGAAATTATTTGAACAACAGGATGTCTGATGTCAACAGCAAGGATGAAGAGGTTGCTGAGGATCTGTACAGATTTGCAAACAGACTTGAAGCACGTGTAAAATCCAGCATGCAGCACTGGGATGCAAGACAGCAACTAGTTAATCAGAGTCGCCAAAAGCACTTGAATCGAATGACCGACCTGTTCAATCAGGTGTGTTCTGATTTTATTGTAGTCTGTTTAATTCTTGAGTTTTGTTTTATGTTTCTAACCCATAAATAATCCTTGTTGGTTTTGTGGGGTGGGGGCATGCCTTTTGCCCAATCACATCATCCCAAGCTACAAAGCCCCCACTGCTGCCTGGTATCCTCCCAGGTTCAAGCACTTGTGGAAACTGTCACAAGGAAGTGAAGAATTCAGAGATGATTTCCTCCCTCTGATATTCCCTTGTGCTTCAATGCAGCACAAAGGTCGAATTTGGGAAACTCTGGAAGTTCTATTGGTTGTATCAACTATTATGATCTAATTGAGTGTGAGAACATGGTCAAAGGGTTGAATGGCCTATGCTTGTTCTTATATGTAGATTGTAAGGGAGATTATTTCAGAGATAGTTGGGATGAATTGTTACCTACCTCTCTTCTGGCTCCACTTGTTCATTAAAATGGCTACTTCGGTGAGATACCAGAGGGTAGATGGAAACCATAGAACATAATCCAGCAATAGTCACTATCTTGAGGAAAGAAGGTTGAAAAAAAAGCTTATTACTATTATTCATGTTCTTTTTGAAGCTTAAACACCGCACTGGTCTACACTTGTTTAGTCCATTTCTGGCCAAACCACCAAATCCAAGGACTAGGAAGCAGTTCGGGTCCCCTCTTCAGCCGACGTTTTTGATAGCATCCAATAAACCATGTTATCTTCATGGTCAGGGCAACTGTGCATCTTCAGCTTTTCTTAGAATGAGGTATGAGTTCAGTGTTACGGTTCTGAGATTTTCAACTGAATTATGCTAAATAGGCCTCACCTTTCTTATGGTAAAAAGCATCTGAATAGTTAGGACACTCAAAGGAAGTTCTCTATTATTGGCGATTCATGATTGTAAGTCAAATTTCAGATTCTGCTACTCATGCTTTCAGTGAAAGTGGGACAAGAACAAAGTGACCTAGGATTGACATTGGTCATCGTTAAGTGGACCCATGGCCTGTTCGTGGTAATTCCTGGCAGGCTTGTTCTGGGTGTTTTCACATTTCCTCCTTGAATCAGTTTCAGCAGACCACCACTTTACAGAAATGCTACATACTGCCCTTAAACCAAACTATTCCTCAACTTTGAGGACTTAACAACTGTTTAAGGTTTATGGGGGAAAGAGTATGATAGAATTTAGGCAGGACTTGAGCTGAGTCACTAAGTATACTGAATCCTAGAAAGGGGTAAAGAAGACAAAGTGTTATTATGAAAGTGCTCGCTTTGGAATTACAGGGATCCTCTATAGGGTTATATTATTTAGGATGTAAGCGCCTGTCTAATGAACAGGAGACCCTAAATTTGAATCTTAGTAATGCCTTGCTCTGTTCTTCCAAAATGTGGCTTTCAGTTAAAGTTAGAAGGTCCCCTAGTGCAGTGGTAGTGTCCTGACCTGTAAGCTACGATGCTTGGGTTCAAGAGGAGGAGTCATAACATGTCTGAACAAGTTGATTAAAATAATTGTGATGCAATCTGCTCCGTGCAGATTTCATTGAGAAGACAGTCTTTGTTACACATACAAAGAATAGGAATAAATGGGTCATTTTCTGAATGACAACCAGTGACTAGTGGGGTACTGCAGCAATAAGTGCATTTAGATGCAGGAATGAAATATAATATCAGATTTGTAGATGACACAAAGCTGGGTGGGAGGGTGAACTCTGAGGAGGATGCAGAGATGCTTCACTTTAGACAAGTTCAGTGAGTGGGAAAATGCTTAGCAGATGAAGTATAATGTGTATAAATGTGAGGTTTGGTAACAAAACAGGAGAGCAGATTATTATCTAAACGGTGATAGTTTGAGAATGCGGGGGGTGGGGGGGTGCAGTGGGATCTGGGTGTTCTCACACCACTCACTGCAGCAGGTGGGACAAATGGTTTGTTGGTCTTCTAAGCAAGAGAATTCTAGTACAGGAACAAATGCTGCAATTGTACAAGGACTCCGTGAGACCACACCTGGAGTAATTTGGACAGTTTGGTCTCTTTTTCTGAGGAAGGATGTTCTGACTATGGAGGGAATGCAACAAAGGTTTACCAGCCTGATTCTTGGGGTGGCAGGACTGACATATGAAGAGAGACTGGATTGGTCAGGACTATATTCATTAGTTTATAGAAGAATGAGGGGGATTTCAAAGAGACCTATAAAATTCTCACATTTCTAGACAGGATAAATGTAGGAAGGATATTCCCAATGACCAGGGAGTTCAGAACCAAGGGTCACAATCTTAGAATATAAGGTCAGCCATTTAGGATGGAGATAAGGAGAAATTTCTTCACCCAAACAGTGATGAGAATGTGGAATTCTCTGCCACAGAAAGTGGTTGAGGCCAAAACATTGAATGTTTTCAAGAAGAAGGAATTAGACATCATTCTTGGGGCTAAAGGGATCAAAGGGTATGGGGGAAAGCGGAGACAGGATACTGAGTTTGTTGATCAGCCACGATCATGTTGAATAACGGATCTAGCTCAAAGGGCTGAATAGCTGACTCCCCGTATTTCCTGTGTTTCAATCTTTCCATGTGGCAAACTGTGGCAGTAACTGCCCAATCTTAATTAATACATTCCATACATTCATGTAATATAGTTTAAATCTGACTTAGACTTCATTATTTTCTCCCTTACTCCAA
This sequence comes from Rhincodon typus, assembly GCF_021869965.1. Taxonomy (NCBI): domain Eukaryota; kingdom Metazoa; phylum Chordata; class Chondrichthyes; order Orectolobiformes; family Rhincodontidae; genus Rhincodon; species Rhincodon typus. The sequence goes on from NC_063372.1 coordinate 4,166,808, forward strand.
CTCCCTAATAACTTATGACAGTCTGTTTTACTGCCTCCCTCAGCATTTTGTGAATCCTGTTTTTACTTCCTGATACTCTCTCCTGGTTCCCATGCACTTGTGGAGTGAGTTTCAAGCTTTCCCAACAGCAGGATCAAAATACAGAACAAGGAGCTCAGTCCCAGCTGTGTTCCGGTGTAACCTGTCTATCTTAACCAGGTACCATCTTCTCCAGATCCAGTCCCAGAAATCTAATACCTCTCTCTTGCACCATCGTTCCATCCACATATTTGTCTCCCTTACTGTCCTATTTCTGTACTCACAGATGGCACTGAGAGTAATCTGGAGATTAAATTTGAGGTCCTTCCTGGCTAACTTACTACCTAGCTCCGTAAATTCTGATTACAGACCCACATCCCCCTTCCTATCTAAGACTTGATACCAATAAGGGCCATGATCTCTGGCTGTTCACCCTCTCCCTAAAGAATCTGCTCTGTGACATCCTTGACTGTGGCATCGGGGAGACAACAATCCATTCTGGTGTCGCCTTGACAGCTACAGAAATGCCTGTCTGATTCCCTACCCTGGAATTCCCTGGCAGTGCTAGCCTTCCATCTTTCTCCTCCACCGCTATACAACTGAGCCTCCCAAAGTGCCTTGGGCTTGGCTCTTGCTGTCTGCCACTCCCCACCCACCCCCCCCCCCCCCCCCACCACCACCACTGCAGCCAAGATCCATCTCCGTCACCAAATGGAAAACTGATTATTGTGTGGGACCTCTGGGGATTCCTACACTCCTTGCCTTGCTTCACAAGAACTGCATGGCACTCAGTCCTTCCCTGTTTGCCTGCTTGCCCCTAAATTGCAATGTGAGTTCTTCTCTGAACTTGGTATCTGTCTCGTCTTGCCCTCATGGATGCACATTAGTGACTCCACCTCTGCTCCAGCTTTGAAATCCGGAGCTCAGGCTTGTGCAGCTGGTGACACACTTCCTGCAAATGGGCTCATTGGAGTCATGAGAAATGTCCATGACTCCCCACATGGCTAAGGACAAGTATTCCACTTGTTTCAGCCGCCCTTCCACTTGGCTGAGTTATCCTACGATGCCCTAACTTTATTGTTTTCAGTTATTTTACTTGCTTTAACTTCACTCTTTTCCTATTAACAATAAACTGGAGATAAGGAGAAAGCAGAAATTCTTCACCATTACTCACAAATCTCCTTGCTCTCCTGTGCCTATAAATTTTTACCTTTTTTGGTATTTGTTTAGAATTTTCCTGGAAACTGCTGCATTTCAAACACAGTCTCTGATGTAGTTGCTCAACAATTAATCAACTGTCAATATTTCTGTGAAGTCACTTTCAGACTTCTTCCAGCTTCCTCATGTTGTGGTCTGCTCCCTCTATCTCCCTCTTTTCCGCTCTCTCTCTCTGTCTGTCCATCTCTCTCCTTGCAGTGTTGTATTTGGTGTTAACTCTCTCTCTCTCACTATCTCCCTTGTACATTGGAAACTGAAAATGATTCTCTAGACTTGAAATGTTAGTTACTTTTCTCTCCACAAGTGCCGCCTGACCTGCTGAATTTCTAACTGATACCCCACACAGGGGAATAGCAGACTGGCACTCACTGTAAAACAGTCTAACTGAGGAGTCAGCTCTTTCAGCAAAGGGGGAGAGGGAGTTGGAGGAAATCATGTTTCCTTTTCCTGTTTTACAGA
>NC_063372.1:4168602-4184733 GCF_021869965.1 Rhincodon typus
ATCTCATAAATTCTAACAACTAGACAGGATAAAAGCAGGAAGAATATTCCCGATGACCGTGGTCACTGTCTAAGGATACAGGGTCGGCCAATTAGGACTCGGATGAGGAGAATTTTTTTCACTCCGAGAGTAGTGAGTCTGTGGAATTCTCTACCACAGAAAGTGGTTGATGGCAAAACATTAAATATTTTCAAGAAGGCGTTGCATATAGTTCTTAGGGCTAAAGGAATCAGGGTATGGGGAAAAAGTGGAAACAGGATACTGAGTTGGATGATCAGCCATGATCATATTGAATGGCAGAGCAGGCCTGAGGGTTGAATGGCCTACTCCTATTTCCTATTTCCTATGTTTCTATACACACGTCTTGTGGTAGTGATGTGCTAATGTGACCTGCAACATTTGTTAGCCATATTCCTCTGTGCTCGGTGTAGTAATATATTATTTAACACAGTCTGTTGTAAATCCATGATTTGGTAGTGCAGTGATAAAGGCTGCTAATAATTGCTTTTATCATTTTACGCACCCAAAATCATAAAAATATCAGTTATCCCAGGTTACCTCCCCCTCCACCCCCGACAATAGTGACAGATTACCATTGGGAAGCAACTTTATTTGGAACGCATAATCATCACTAACAAAGATATCAGAAAATCAGCTTTTAAATTACAGTTTATAGGGAAATCTAACTTGGGTTATATTGGGTATTGTGTCTTCCCCAATATAACGTTCATTGTGTTTTAGTAATGAAGAGAGGTTGGATAGATTGGAGTTGTTTTCCTTGGAGCAGAGGAAACTGAAGGGGAATATGACTGAGATGTATAAAATAAGGGGCATGGATCGGGGAGACAGGAAGTAACTTCTCCCAATGGTGGAGGGATCAATGAGCAGGGAGCATAGATTTAAGCTAATGGGCAGGAGGTTTAGAGGGGACGTGAAGAAAAACAGTTTCATCCAGAGGGTGGTGGAAATCTGGATTAGAATACTCAGGTATAGCAGGAACTGCAGATGCTAGAGAGTCTGAGATAACAAGGTATAGAGCTGGATGAACACAGCAGGCCAAGCAGCATCAGAGGAGCAGGAAGGCTGACGTTTTGGGCCTAGACCCTTTCTGAAGAAGGAAAGGCCTTTTTCAGCGCTGTAGATCTCCATGTGGATAGGGCAAGAAAGTGGAGTTGAGATAGCGGATTAGCATGATCTTATTGAAAGGCAGAATAGGTTCGAGGAGCCAACTGGCTTACATGGACTCCTATTTCTTATATACACACAATGAATAAATATACATAATACTTTGGACAGAATGGATTTTCCAAATTCCGTATTTTGCCTCCAATGTGCTTGGTTTTGTCATACACCTCTACTTACAACTATATAGCATTAAAAACATCAAGTAATTTTACTGGCTCACATGGGATATTTTATGTAAATCAGAAATTACTGGGTGTTTAATTTGTCATAAGTGTGGCTTTTTCTTTTTAATTAAGAGACACGTGGTTTGTCAGTCCATACTGACGACATCAGTTTTTTAACCATGAAAGGATCCACATTAAAAACTTTATTTTCCAGCCTGCACGGGGGCTGGATGGTACCAGTTAATCAAAAATGCTAGTTAACTGAGAGTTATGTTTCCTGATGCAGTATAGCATACTTGTAGCATGAACTTTCAAAGAATAAAATATAAAAGAAGGTGCAGGTCCACGGGGTGTAAAGAACAATATTCTTTTTACTTCTAATCTTCAACAGTGTATTAAATCATAAATTAATGTGTAAGGTAATAAGACATAGGAGCAGAAATAGGCCATTCGGCCCTTCGAGTTCACTCTGCCATTCAATGAGATCATGCCTGATCTGATAATCCTCAACTCCACTTTCCTGCCTTATCCCCACAACCCTTAATTCCTTTCATGATTTGAAATCTGTCTAGCTCAGCCTTGAATATGCTTAACTACGCAACCTCACCAGCCTTCTGCAGCAAAGAATTCCAAAGATTCACTCCCCTTTGAGATAAGAAAATTCCTCCTCAGCTCTTCTCTTCCTTCCCTGGACTGCCTCCAATGCCAGTATACCTTCCCTCATGTAGGGACCAAAACTGTTCACAGTATTGCAGCTGTGATCTGACCAGTGCCTTGTATAGTTTTAGCAAGACTTCCCTACTTTTTTTACTCCAAACCTTTTGAAATAAAGGCCAAAATTCCATTTGCCTTCCCTATTACCCACTGACCTTGGATGCCAGTGTATTTCTGATTCATCCACTCAAATTCTTCTGTGCTGCTGCTTCCTGCAGTCTTTCCCCATTTAAATAATATTCAGCTCTATTGTTCTTGCCAAAGTGCATAACCTCAATTTTTCCATATTATATTCCAGCTGCTAAGTTTTTATTCAATCACTTAACCTGTTTATATTCCTCTGTAGACTCCCTGTGTCATTCTCACCACTTATCTTCCCACCTATTTTTGTGTCAGCTGCAAACTTAATGATAGTATATTCACTTACACCATCCAAGTCATTAATATATATTGTAAATAATTGTGGTCCCAGCACCGATCCCTTTGGCACTCCACTAGTTACAGGCTGCCATTTGTGAAAATGCCTCCTTTACCCCAACTCCAGTTGCTTTATCTGTGCTACTTTATCGTGTGCCTTTTAGAAGTCTAAATATATTGCACCTACTGGCTTCCTGGCTTGTTACTCCTCAAAGAACTGTAATAAGGTTTTCAGGCATAATTTCCTCTTCAGGAAACCATGCTGACTCTACTTGATTGTATTATGCATTTCTAAATGCTTTGCTATTACATTCTTTATAATAGACACTAACATTTACCCAATGACCGATGTTAAGCTAACTGACCTGAAGTTGCCTGATGTTTTTTCTGTCTTCCTCCATTTTTAAATAAGGGTGTAACACTGGAAATTTTCCAGTCGTCTGTGACTCTTCCAGAATCTAAGGATTCAATTTCCTTAGTGCATTCATTATCTTTGTAGCTACTTTCTTTAATATCCCAGGATGCAACCCATTATGTCCAAGATACTCATTGGCCTTTAGCTCCATTAGTTTCCATTTAGGTACATAAATAGGAAAGGTATAGAGGGATATGGGCAAATGGGACTAGGTTAATTTGGGAAACTTGGTCAGCATGGACAAGTTGGACCAAAGGGTCTGTTTCCGTGCTGTATGACTCTCCATTTTTCTCTAGTAATAGTTATTTGCTTAATCCTCCCCCATCCCCCACTTAACCCCTGATTATTTAGTATTTTTGGGATCCTACATTGAATCCTCTACATTGAAGACTGATGCAAAATATTTGCTCAACTCCTCTGCCTTTTCCTGGCTCCCCAGTATTATTATTCTAATATAGCACACAAGTCCTACCTGCTCCAGTGGTGTCTCATGAGATATATGAACAGGATGATTAGAAAATATCTCCAGATACTCAAAAAAAAATTCTTCAGGTTCTCTTTCAACTGTCCCCAAAGATGTAGAAGGCATAGGAGATTGGTTCTGCATGCTTCATTGAATAAATACCAAATTGCCTTCTGCCTTTTTGCATAAAAGTAGTGTGCAGAATGTGAAATGGCACAACCGCTTGCGCAGAATCAAGTCTGTTTTTCAGCAAATTTAATCGCAGTATTAAAAGCTGAAGTCACATTAACCTGTTTTCTCCTCTTCACTGAAAACTTTTTATTAGCCTCCTTTGGCTTTTGACGATTCACAACACTCACATAACTATTGTATTGTTAACAGTACATGTCACTTCAGCGTCCTTGTCAACTCCAATATTTTGTCCTATCTCACTTCCGTGAAGTTTGCCGTTGGATGTGTAGAAGGAGTATCATTCACCATTTCCATAATTTCCAATAATGTATTTGTTCTAGGTCTTGCATTAAATCTTTCAAAATCCTCTTCATCAGAAGATCCTTCTGAACGTATAACACTGAGTAACAATTTTTCTCAAGTTTTCCTCGGTGTTGCACATTTCACTGATTTCCAAGCACAGGCCACATTTAATTGCTTCAATGCTACATACAGATTTAAAGCTCTGTATCGTGCTTTCGTGATTGATAAGCTTTCTCATGAAATGTCTTGTATAATAACATTTCATATTCTGATGACACCCTGGTAGGTTAAATCAATATATTAACTTTGGGAGACAGGAAATTGGTAAAAAATGTTGCCTTTCACTAATTCAGATTTATGAGGGTGAGCTCTACAGTTGCTTCTCTCTCTTCAAGCTGTCTATTTTTTAAAAAATGTTCTTTCACTATAGGTGCAAAAACATGCTAAGATCATTCTTGAAAAATGTCTTTTCCATTCATGTGTTACGCTGCACATTGTAAATTACAGGTAACTGTAACACCTTTAAATGACCTAGGACACTTAATTTTCCAACCACCAAAGCTCTCACTTTAAGTGAGCCTGCAGCATTTGTACACAGCTGTGAGGTAATCTTATCTTTATCTGTTTAAAACCAGTAGAACCAGATTCACTTGCACCAGCCAGAGTAGATTCTGGCAAACATACCAACGTAAACCAGTTTCGTTTGTATTGTAAATTTTATGAATGGCAATGTTATGTTCTGAAATTAATTTGTTAAAAAAATCAAAGTATTTCTCTGCAGCATTTGATCGGCCAATTTTCATTCACCAATTTTTATTCACCTTCCAATTCTGTAATAAACTTTAAAACATGAAAGCCATAATTAGAAAATACACGTGGTTTAGTCAATTTAATTTTTTCATTAATTTTTTTTGCTGTTTCAATGAGCATTGGGCAAGAGAAAAATGTAGGTGAGAGAAAAAAGGGGTAGGGCCTCTGAACATTTCAATTAAATCATATAAAGTACTGTCTAGTTGTTCTAACCTCGGCTCATGAAGACAGGTGGCATCTTTTATTTGATTCAGAACTAGCAAAATACTTCAGCAATTATTCTCCTTGGCCCTGATATCATATATCATGGTTGAACCAAAAGCACACTCTTTAAAGGAGTTGGTTAGCTCATTTGGTTGGATGGTTGGTTTACAATGTAGAGTGACACCAGTAGCAATGGCTGAGATCATCATGAAGGGCCCACCTTCTTGACCTAATCTGAGATGTAGTGACCCTCAATGTAAGCTCACCAACAGTTGTCCCTCTCTGACAGAACTGAACTATAGTGACTTTACCTTTATATTCTTTAATCAAAACTTCCTGATTCTTGCCCTTTTCAATATATCTACAGATGACAATTTTCTACCTAGTGTCAATACTTTTGCACTTCTCACTTTGGCTTTTCTCTGGTTAATGGATGTTATAATGGCAAGATGGTGTTTATAATTCATGCATTAGAAAAATTAAAAATGACAATGGTGGCGATGAATATGGACCACCACCACCTCTCACGGAAGCTTGTCTAGCCATATCAAGGAGACCTAGGAGGTAGTCTGGTCCTGGATAACCTGAATGGCTTCTAGTTGCTAAAATGGAGTAGGGAATTACAGAAATTCTGGTTAGTAGAGAATTGTGGTTGGTGGAGCGCCAGACAACATGAAGTTCACACTGTGCAGCTGCACATATCAGCAATGCTGTGCCCAGGCTACAGTTATGTGAGAGCACTGCTGTTGTGTGCAGCAGGTACAAGCTGAGATTCCAACAAGAATTCTGCAATAAAGCTCATTTTCAAGAGGCACTGGGAAATCTTGAGAAGAAGCTGCCTCAAAGTCAATTAACAGTAACAATCGGCCAGTGAAGACTTCTGTAGCAAGTTGCCTCAAGTGTACACGCATAATTTATTTTACAGAATATTACAAAAATAGATTTTGGACTATTTACTTTTCACAGGATATTTATAACACAGATTCTTAAACATGGTGAAACTAAAATGCATTAATGCTGGAGGAGAGGCCCAGGCATTGAAAACAATAGTCTCACTAGTCCTACTTAAGTGTCTAGTTTCGAAAGGAGAAACTCATCCTTGTCTCACAGCACAATGGTTACTTTGCATAGATCAGAACACAGGACACAGTTTCAGGAAAAATAAAACAAAAAAAAAGTCACATCAGGGCAGCTGGATTCAGTATTACTCTGAACTACATTAACGATCTCTCTGTATTAAAAGGTAAAGTTGCCACAGTCCTACTCTCTTACTAGAGAGAGACAACTGGTGGTGGTTTAACCTAAAGGTCTCTCTGTGCCTCAGTCAAGGGGCAAGTTTGAGAAGCAGAGTCCTTCATGGTAACCTCAGCTACTGTGGAAATTAATCCCACACTGTTGGCATCACTCTGTATTACAAACCAGCTGTCCAGCCAACTCAGCAAACCAACACCTTCCCTATTATTCAGCACGAGGAACATGGAAAACCCATTACTTCTTTTTATGTGCAGTTTGAGGTGCACAGAGGCAGATTTGTAGGAAGGCAGAGAATTCAGTGGGTTGTAGGTCAGAGACTATAGAGATCGGGAGGGATGATGCAATGTATTTGAGATGTTGCTGGACTGGAATCTAATAATTCAGCAAGGACAGGGGTGTTGGGGAAGAGGATGGAGCAAATTAGGATATGGGGAGCAGAGCTGAAGTTTCTGAAGGCAATCAGGAGAATATTGGAACAGTTGATTCTGAAAGTAGCGAAGATATTGATGAGAGTTTCAGAAGCAGATGAGCTGAGGCAGAGGTAGAGATGGGCGACGTGACATGAAGTGCAAGTAGGTGGTCTTAGTCAGGATAAAAGGTTGAAAGCTCAGTTTAGGGTTAAATACTGCATTGAGGGTGTGAACAGTGGTCCACAAAGCCACAAAATATCTGTCAATTCCCAGAACTTCACTATACAACTTAGGACAGTGGCTCTCCACAGTTGGAGAGTCTGACTTGTTCACTCCAAATCTGGATCACCATCACACATTTTGACCATTGAGCTAACCTGTGTGAGTTTGTCAGGCTGTATCTCCAGTGATCTCCCTATGCAGATTGGTTCAAGAGGCTCTGTATTGAAAGAAACCAGTGAAGCAGCAGCTCCTAATCGGTTGATACTTATAGCTGACGCCTGCTGTTATTTTTTAAGTTCTTACAATTGCTGTTTGATTAAATGTCTGATATTGCAATCCATTAGGAACTCCCAAATGTTATCCACAAATATTGTTGATGGGAGTTTTCCAATTGCCAAGAAGAACTCTGCTATCCCAGCTTCATTTCCAGAGACTCCGAAGTTAATGACAATGGACAGGTACGAGTACCATTTTGTTGCTTATTTTCTTGTTCATTCTTTCTTGGATCCTCTTCTCTATCTCATAGTTTAAAGAAACTAGGAGAGATAATGAACTCCTAGACTTATTCAGACAGCAACTTGCAGTGCTAGAGTTTTGATATTCCAGAGTTTTACTTTCCCTTTATCCTGCTCCAATAACTATATTAAGTGAAGTTTTGGCAAAGATCTGTAGCTCTGGTTGTGGATGAGGTTGTTGACTTGCTCGCCAAGCTGGCTTGTTTTTGTTCAGACGTTTCGTCACCATGCTAGGTGACATCATCAGTGGAGCCTCCGATGAAGCGATGTTCTTCTACTCCGCTTGGAATTTATACTGTCCAGTCCATTATGGTGAGTAATGTCATTTCCGGTTTTGATCTATATGGGTTCGTATATGGGGTCCAATTCTATATGTTTGTTGATTGAAGTATGGGTGGAGAACCATGCCTCTAGGAATTCCCATGTGTGTCTATGTTTGGCTTGGGCTACTATGGTTACTTTGTCCCAGTTAATTTAATGGCCTTCATTGTCTGAATGTACCGATACTAAGGAGAGTTCATCATGCCGTTTTGCTGCTAGTTGGTGTTCTTTATTCTGATGGTTAGTTTCCTTCCTGTCTGTCCGATGTAATGTTTGTGGCAGTCGTTGCATGGTATTTTGTAAACTACATTCGCTCTGCATATTGTGGGAATGGGGTCTTTAATCCTTGTAAGTGCTTGTCGTAGAGTGGCTGTGGGCTTGTGGGCCACCATGATTCCTAGTGGTCCACAACTATATTGAGTTTTGAGCATAGCAATAGTCTGAAGGAATATCGATTAAGTAGTCTAAGGCCATGTGTATGGCAATGGCCTGAAGGATATACATGGCAATGAGCATCCTTTGCTTAGGTTAGTGCTTCCAAAACTATAAGCAAAATTTTCCAGGGCACAGGAGATAAGGAAAGAGTTGGGATGGCTTGAAAATGAGGTCTGTTGGCATTGGGACCATTACCTGATTTTCCTTTTCTGTCCTTTGCAATCTTCTTTGTTTTGTATCAATTTTCTCTCTTCCTCTCCAACAAACAATGATGCCAGCAGAATTGTTTTGATTAAGGCCAAGTACGTACAAATGGAGTGCATTTATTGGATGGTTGTTTGAGCACATTAGGAGGGGTTGTAGTCATGCCTGAGTGGTTAAGGCGATGGATTAGAAATCCGTTGGGGTTCTCCATGAAGATTCAAGTCCTGTCGATTACATTTCTGTGTGTTACTGTTTTGCCCTCTTGTGGTGCAGTGGTAGTGTCCCTATCTCTGAACCAGGTAGCTTGGGTACAAGTCTCACCTGCTCCAGAGGTGTGTGATAACATCTCTGAACAGGTTGATTAGAAAAATAGTTTTTTGAGCACATTTAGGCCCTTAGGGCTTTTCATATAAATTTATCAATTGGAGAATACGGGTGTTTTACTGGATCATAGAATCCCTGCAGTGTGGAAGCAGGCCAATCGGCCCATCAAGTCCATACCGACCCTCCATAGAACAACCCACCCCCTACCCCATCCCTGCATTTCCCACCCTATTCACTATGGGCCATTTAGCATGCCAATCCACCTAACCTACACATCTTTGGACTGTGGGAGGAAACCCACACAGACACGGGGAGAACATGCAAACTCTACACAGACAGTCGCCTGAGGGTGGAATCAAACCTGGGTTCGTGGTGCTGTGAGGTAGCAGTGCTAACCACTGAGCCACCGTACCACCCCCCATCCCCCATCCCCCATCCCCCATCCCCGATCCCCGATCCCCGATCCCCGTGGAGAACCACTGGTGGTGGTTAATAAGTAAAAAAATTCCACAAGTGTTTGGTGATGAGGAAAAAAATCCTTTGAGTACATAGAGGGTTGCATTGCTTATTGGATAAGGTGTCTGACTTTGGCGTGGTTTCTTAGGGGCTCTAGTGGTTGTTATGGACCAGACCAAACCCCTCAATAAGTTAAGATAGTCTAGACGCTAACTGTTTCTTATTTTAAAGGTAAGTGTAAGGCGTTGTGTTCCAGATGCAATTTGATTGGTCAAACTACTCGACTTTAAGCAAAACACTTTTTTTTATACAACTGTTAAAATACAGACAAAATAAAAATAAAAGGATTGGCTTAATTGTAACTCTATCGAAATGCCTAACAAAATAATGTATGTATTAACGACTACTAATCAACTGTTCCAATATAGCAACATCTCATAAATACACCCTTGGCAAAAGCAAATTCAGTAAAGTAGATGGCTCACATGCAATTCTAGCAGCAGGAAGAGAATCCCTGCTTTTAGCTATAACAGAGAGACGAATAAGAGCTTCCACATCCAGCTTCAAGACCCCAGCGTCTGCAGAAGCTAAAACTAAAAATCCTGGTTCTGTGGGAGCTTGACCCTACACATTCAGGCTGCTTCTATTGTTCCAACTTTAAAAAAGTACCCAAGGCCTCACAAGCTGTTTACTTTATTGTTTTTGAGCAGACTGCTCGGTACCTCTGTCTCAACCTTTCTTCATATAAAATAAAAGGACAAAATACACCTCTTAAAGCCATAGTATTGTTACATGGTGCAGTGGTAATGTCCCTACCTCTGAACCAGAAAGTCTGGATTCAAGTCCCACTTGCTCCAGAATGTATGTAATTACATTTCTGAACAGACTGATTAGAGAATATCTTGAGCACATGTCAAGAGATGCTTACTGATGCAAAAATAGAGTGGAGTCAGGAGATATATACCTGCAATGTTTCACTTGGTGAATACACCTTTTCAGAAGACTGGCTTTTGGTTCTTTCTTCACCAGCTGGCTATCAACAGTATAGCTCCCACAGCAATCTTCTAATGCCTCACACAAGTAACCTGGTGAATGCAACCTAGAAATCAGTAAAGGTATATTTTTAAAACACTTGAGGAGAGCCTCATTTACAAGTATTTGGACAAGTGAATTATGTCTGCCATGCTTCACAGATAGTGGTACTGTGGTAAGGCCCAGGAAGGGGCAAAGTGGAGTGGTGGTATGGAGACAGGGGCGACTACACAATTATAGAGCGTGGGATTGGTTCTTGCTCTATGTGGCTCCACAGAAATGTTTAATCAAATAGTTTTTGGGCAGTAAGTTTTAGGCTGTAACAACTGTTTAAGAATTCTGAGTGGACTTCAAAAATGGCAAGAGGCACCTGGATGTGTATGTATCCCTTACTCCGCATTTCTGCCAGATATTTATAGGCCTTAACCTGCAGTGTATGAACCATAAATTTATGGAGTGGTTGAAAATACTCTTGAAAGGAAGATAAAGTCTGTTTAACTGTCTTGATCTGAAGTTATTTAAATCACTAGCCTTTTAAACCTGAAAATGGGCTGTACCTGTCAATGAAAATTTTTAAAAAACTGCATTGCTTTGATTTACAGGCCAAGAGGTGTAGAATCTGTACTAGTAGTTTTAATGGTTGTTTGTTAACACTTCCCATTTATGAATGCTTGGCTGATTTCTAAAAGTTACAATTATATCAGCAAGGGGATTCTAAGTTTGGTTGACAGGTTTTAGAGCTGTTTGTCATGTGGGGTATGGAGAAAAAATGTTGTCATTATGAGATTAAGCAATTGAAATTTTTTTTAAAAGGCTTTGAATGGGCTTTTATGTAAGAAAGTACTTTTTAACTGTCAAATCAGTGAATTGAGAGCTATATTAGATTTTTAGAAGTTTACTTCATCCTCAAATGGCTCCTTGGGTACTTACTGGTTGAATTTGCATGGGGATATAAAGTATCGATGGTTCTGTAAAGACCCATGGAGGGCAGGTAGGGGAATTAGCTGATATGGAGGTTATAAAGGGCTATAGATGTATGTGGAGGGGGAGCTGGGGTATTGAGGGGAGCATGAGTTGGCATGGAAGGTATAAGAGGCCATGGAGGCAGTTCAGAGAAGGTTCACAAGAATGATCTCTGGTATGGAGGGATTGTCTTATGAGCAAACGTTAAACAGGTTGGGACTCTACTCACTGGAATTTAGAAGAATGAGAAGATCTCATTGAAACATGTAGAATTCTTAAGGGGTGTGACAGGATAAATGCTGAGAGGATGTTTCCCTTCATGGGAGAGTCTAAGACCAGAGGGGCATAGTTTCAAAATAAAGGGGTGCCAATTTAAGACTGAGATGAGAAGGAATTTCTTCTCTCAGAGGGCTGAGAGTCTTTGGAACTCCTTGCAAAAGAGAGCTGTGGGGGCAGAATCCTTGAGTATATTTAAAGCTGATATAGATAGATACTTGATTGGTCAGGAAATCAAGGATTATGGGGAAACGGAGAAAAGTGGATATGAGGAATGACAGATCAGCCATGATCCTACTGAATGGCAGAGCAACCTCGAGGAGCCGAATGGCCTACTCCTGTTCCTATTTCTTACAGTCTTTTGGCTTATGATGTAAGCAAATGGATGGAGGATGTGAATGTATAAGGGGTAAGGCTCCATTGAGGGCCTAATGTATTATAACATAACTGGGACAAAGTCCCAGCGAAGCTTCTAGTACCTTCTAACAAGCCAGCCTTAGCACTTAGCTTATCACCTGCATTCTGCTACCAGGGTCTGTGACCCTGACTTTATTGCAACAGGGATGAAAATTGATTTTTCCTGAAATTGGTAGCCATACCATCTTTATAGTAAAAATCTGGGCCTAAAGCTTTTATTTATACATGGGAGGAGCTTATAGCCCACTTTAGCAGTTGCCAGGGATCCATAAAAAAAGCATGACCCAAGCAGGTCTTTCAGGTGCTGTTGGGATGCAGGAAGTTGGTATCAAAGTTGGCCTGTGTTGCATCCATTTCATGCTCATAAAACAGGCACACAAGGTCCAATTTACCCTCTGAGCTTTCATAATTGGCAGTGGGGAAAAAGGGTTGTTAATCTCAAAACCTCTTTGACTTTCTGAGTGTAATTTTTGTTCAATATCATACATAATGGTGTAATTACCAACTGAGCCACCACAGACTTCTGATTTTCTTCATTTTGTAACTGGAACATCTTTAATGCCCTTAAAGATTTATAAATACTCAATTATTTTTGTTCAGAAGTTAGTATAAATGTGTTTAATAAATATTTTACTTTCATTACCAGAAAGAATTCTTTCAGAGAAATGTTGGCAAAGACTCAGATAAGTATTGTTGGAGAGAGCTTGCAGACACCAATGAAGAGCCTTTCCATTCCATCTGAATCGTATGTTTTCAGACAAAAATGTGGCCTTAACCCTTGCTACATCTACAAACAAGTTTAATTTCTTTCAGCAGAGGTAAAGAGTTTGTTGCAATAACAGTTGTTGTGCCTCGTAAATGTTGTGCTCTGCATTCCATTTTTGTTTTGTAACTGTTTTTTGCTTCAATAAAATATAAACAACACTTACAGATTTTGATCCTTTACTTCAGCAGTTTCAATTGACCTGGAGGCAGGGACAGTTTTCAGTTTCGTCTTTGTGATGACTAGTGGGTACAAGTATCTGCTGTATTGAACATGACATGATCCTTACTATTGGGCCTGTTTTGCAACCTTTCAAGATTTGCAAATGTTACTCTAGTTTTTTTTTGTTTCTAATTTTTCTGCTTATCACAGATAAGGATGTTATTCCTGGGAGATCGTAGCCTTTTGTCACCCACTGCAATCACTATGCATTTTCAGCTGTTTAACACAGTTCCAATAATGTGCAGCAGTCTCAACCCCAGGCTATCATCCTGCTCCAAGACCCATACTGAGTGGTACTATAAATGTAATCCTGTTAATGCTGAATCATGAGTAGTTGGGCTTGGGCTCCTGACCTGCTAGGAAGTGGGTTGAAACATTAGTAGGCAAGTAGTATTAATAGTAATAGTCCACAGCCACTACTGCTTCCAGTGGGTTCATGTGGTAATATTTGGGTTAGTGAAGTTAGTAAAGTAAATATGCCCTCTTCCTCTCTCCATTTCTAAACCCTCACCTTTGGTGGTCTGCATTGCCCTTAATCAATTGGAAAACACGGGTGATTTACTGGTAAATGTAAGAGCACTTCTAGATATAAAAAAGCACAAAGGGAGTGTTTTGTGGCACGGTGCTAGTATGGGCCAGAAGGCCTGTGTTCAAGTCTTAACTGCTCCAGGGGGTGTGTCACATGTCTGGACAGGTTGATTAACAAATTAATTCTATAAACCTACGTCTGGACCAAAAGTCCTGGGTTCAAGTCCCATCTGCTTTCAGAGGTGTGTGATAACATCAATGAACAGGCTGATTGGAAAATATATAGAGCTGTGGTTAGTAGGAGGGCTCTTGTAGTGCAGTGGCAGTGTTCTTATCTCTGGGCCAGAAGGTTTGGGTTCGAATCCTACCAGTCCCGGAGGTGTGTCATAACACAGGTTGCTTAAAACTAATTCATAAAGTAAGTGAGGGTGCACTAATTCAATTGGTCATTAAACATAATATAAAGTGGGTCAATAGCTCTTGTGGCACAATGGTGGTGTCCTTAACTCAGCCAGAAGGTCCAGGTTTAGATACACCCACTGGGTGTCTCACAGCATTTCCAAAAAGTTTGATTAAAAATAAGTACAGTAGACCTAACCAAAAGACCCAAGTTATACTGGAATATTCTGAGAGAATCTCTTGAATGGCTGCTGTAATACAAAAAAAACTCAATGCAATGGTTGTGTCACACCTTCTGGGCCAGAAGGCTGAGATTCAAATCTCACCTGCTCTCGAAGTGTGTCACTACATCACTGAACAGGTTGATTAGAAAATATCTAAAGTGGGTAAGCATTTCTTTTAAATGGCTGTTATGTTTTAATTAGATTTGATTTGTTTTAATTATTATTTTAAATAGTGTAAAGTTGCTGGGGCATTGAGTTAGTGGTTAGGAGAAAGAGATCTGTAATGCTGCATCTTGTTAATAAACCTACTAACAAGAAAAATATCTATGTCTTCTTTTGTACTTCATTATCTGGCATGGATACATTTAACACAGTAGCAGAAGATGGTTGCGTAAAAGTGAAGATTAGAAACTACATTTGTTTCAAGGTAGAAGACTGTAATTGGAATTTCTTTTGAGAATGGCTGAAACTGAGTTTCAGGGTATGATTTCCCACCAATGTTTTCTGATTTTGAACCTTTTGACAAATGGAAAAGTGAAGTAGCTTTGTGAACACTGGTCATGACCATATCAAAGAAAAATCAAGGAACGGCCTTGGACCTGTCATTTCCAAACAAAAGCGGAATTGGTTGCAAAATAGCTTTGAGACAGAAGCTTGTCAGTTGGACACTGAGGAAGGTTTTGAAATTCTATTAAAATTTATTGACAATATTCGTAACATAGATGTCTTAAAAGCATATACGGTCCAGTCAGCCCTGGAAAAATTTAGATAGATGAATGGCTATTTCATGGAAGAATATATCATGGAATTTAACAGACTATGTACAAGATTGCAGAAATTCTATTTGGAAATTCCTGGTTCTGTTCTTGCTTTCAAATTGTTGGATCGTGCAAAAGTGTCATGGACAGGTACCTGTTTGTAACTGGAGTTAGATTGTCAGAAGACACACTTTCGGAGCAGATGTATGAAGCTTGAAAAAAAATCTAGGGGAATAACACATTTGGCAGTGGCACAGGGATGGAGGATTCAGTGTGGGAAACTGATGTCAATACAAGAGGCAAAAGAAAAGCAGTGGAGATCTTTTTTGGATGAACTGGCAGACAATGGGAATGAGTAATAATAACAGAAGAGTGAACCCCAGGAATGCCTGGGGAATTAATGGGTATTTCAGATTTGATGTGGTAAGTATTCCAAAATACAGTGACAGAATTTGAGGTGAAGCATGCCATGGAAGGTTCAGAAAGGGGAAAATAACAATATTGATTAGTCTGAGGGAATTATACTGGTCACAAGAAGATTCAGTCCAGTAATGAGCGAATTAGTCATGGGTTAATTACGTTGTGTTGGACAGTGGTTGCACATCCACAGTATGGAGAATGGCTTGTTTGAAACGTTATTTAGATTCATTCAGTTGTAAGGATCTAAGTAAGATTAGAGAATGAGATATGATTTGGCCCAAGTGGACTGGGAGCAGTTACTTGCAGATAAAACTGTCAGAGCAGTGGGAGGCATTCAATGAGGAAATAATGAGAATACAGGACATATATGTTCCTGTAAAGACAAAGTGTGGTACTAAGACCAGATAACCCTGGATGTCACATGACATAAAGGCTGAGATTAAGAAAGAAAGGGATGCTTATGGTAGATTCCAACCCATGACAACTTCCATCCAGAAGGATAGGGATGCATGGGAACACCACCCCCTTGCAAGTTCCCCTCCAAGCCACTCATGATCCTGACTCAGGAATACATTGCCATTCCTTCAGTGTCACTGGGTCAAAATACTGGAACTCGGTCCAGAACAACATTGTGGGTGTACTTGAACCAGATAGATTGCAGCAGTACAAGAAAGCAACTCACAGCCACCTTCTGAAAGAGCAACTCGGGATGGGCAATAAAAGCCCAGCAATGCCCACATCCTATGAGTAAATTTTAATAAACGATATCAAGGGATCACAATGGAGTATATAAAGTGCAGAGGGGAGCTTGAAAATAAAAGAAAGAGTGCTTGAAGAAGATTGGAGGGTAGAATAAAGGAAAATCTAAAGGATTTTAAAAAAAAGTATGAAGAGCAAAAAAATAGCTGGAGGTAGAGTAAGGTCCGTTTGAGACCATTGAGGTAATCTGTGTGTGCACCTGGAAAACGTAGGCACAGTCCATGAGTACTTTGCATTAGTCTTCACAATGTAAAAGGACAACACAGACATAGAGAACTGAGTGAAGTACTGTGAAATATTCGAAGTAATTAACAGAGAGAGAGGAGGTACTAGAGCATTTCAAGACCCTTCGGGAAAAGGAGAGGGTGGATCCTGTCGGGTGG
>NC_063372.1:4185233-4186549 GCF_021869965.1 Rhincodon typus
TGTGCCCTGTTGTAGCTGACCTTATCTAGCCTGATAAAAAGCCTTTGCCTATCCACCCTATCTATGCCTCTCATAATTTTGTAGACCTCTATCAGGTTGCCCCTCAACCTCGGTCTTTCCAATGAAAACCGAGTTTTTCCAACCTCTCCTTCTTCTAACTAAAACCCTCCAGACCAGGCAATATCCTGGTAAACCTCTTCTGCGCCCACTCTACCAGAAGGACATGGTTGCCTTAGTGTGGTGACCAGAACTGGATGCAATATTCCAAATGTGGCCGACCTAAAATTTTAAGACAGCTGTAACATAACTTGCCAACTTTTGTATTCAAAGCACGCTTGCCTTCATTGGCCGGTGCAGTATGTTTTCTTGATCACCTCATCCCCCTGTGTTGCCACTTTTTCAGGGGTCTGTGGACCTGTATGCACAGATTCCTGTCTGTCAGTGCTTCGAAAGGTTCTGCCATTTATTGTACAATTTGCACCTGAATTTGGCCTTCCAAAATGCATCACCACGCATTTGTCCGGATTAAACCCGATCTACCATTTTCTCTGCCCAAATTTGCAATCTGTTTATATCCCAATGCATCCTTTGACAATCCTTCTCGCTGTCTGCAACTCTGCCAATTTTGGTGTCATTTGCAAACTTACAATTGAGACCACCTACATTTTTCCTACAGATCATTTATGTATATTACAAACAACAAAGGTCCCAGCACTGATCCCTGCAGAACACCGCTAGTTACTGAGACAACAAGGTGCAGGGCTGGATGAACACAGCAGGCCAAGCAGCATCATAGGAGCAGAGAGGCTGACGTTTTGGGCCGAGACCCTTCATCAGAAAAGTGGTGGGGAAGGGGGTTTTGAAATAAATAGGGAGAGAGTGGGAGGCGGATAGAAGAGGGATAGGTGGAGAGGAAACAAACAGGTCGAAGAGGCGGGGATGGAGCCAGTAAAGGTGAGTGCAGGTAGGGAGTTAGGAAGGGGATAGGTCAGTCCAGGGAGGACGGACAGGTCAAGGGGGCGGGATGAGGTTGGTCGGTAGGAGATGGAGGTGCGGCTTGAGGTGGGAGGAGGGGATAGGTGGGAGGAAGAACAGGTTAGGGAGGCAGGGACGAGCTGGACTGGTTTTGGGATGCGGTAGGGGGAGGGGAGATTTTGAAACTTGTGAAATCCACATTGATACCATTGGGCTGCAGGGTTCCCAAGCGGAATATGAGTTGCTGTTCCTGCAACCTTCGGGTGGCATCGTTGTGGCACTGCAGGAGGCCCAGGATGGACATGTCGTCTGAGGAATGGGAGGGGGAGTTGAAATGGTTC
>NC_063372.1:4186649-4187164 GCF_021869965.1 Rhincodon typus
GTCCCCGAGCCTCCGCTTGGTTTCCCCGATGTAGAGAAGCCACACCGGGTACAGCGGATGCAGTGTACCACATTGGCAGATGTGCAGGTGAACATCTGCTTGATGTGGAAAGTCTTCTTGGGGCCTGGGGTGGGGGTGAGGGAGGAGGTATGGGGGCAGGTGTAGCACTTCCTGCGGTTGCAGGGAAAAGTGCCGGGTGTGGTGGAGCTGGAGGGGAGTGTGGAGCGGACAAGGGAGTCACGGAGAGAGTGGTCCCTCCGGAAAGCAGATAGGGGTGGGGAGGGAAAGATGTCTTTGGTGATGGGGTCGGATTGCAGATGGCGGAAGTGTCGGAGGATGATGCGTTGGATCCGGAGGTTGGTGGGGTGGTATGTGAGGACGAGGGATTCTTTTTTGGTTCTTATTGCGTGGACGGTGTGTGAGGGATGAGGTGTGGGAGATGTGGGAGATGTGGGAGACACGGTTGAGGGCGTTCTCGACCACCGAGGGGGGGGACGTTACGGTCCTTGAAAAAC
>NC_063372.1:4187264-4187900 GCF_021869965.1 Rhincodon typus
TCCTTGAAAAACGAGGACATCTGAGATGTACGGGAGTGGAATGCCTCGTCCTGGGAGCAGATGCGGCGGAGGCGAAGGAATCGGGAATAGGGGATGGCATTTTTGCAGGAAGGTGGGTGGGAGGAGGAGTATTCTAGGTAGCTGTGGGAGTCGGTGGGCTTGAAATGAATATCGGTTTCTAGGTGGTTGCCCGATATGGAGACAGAGAGGTCCAGGAAGGGGAGAGAGGTGTTAGAGATGGTCCAGGTAAACTTAAGGTTGGGGTGGAAGGTGTTAGTGAAGTGTAAATAACATTATCTCTCAGGCAATTCTCCAGTTCAGGAGGGAAAAAGACGGAGTAGCTGGTGGGAGAGGTTTACTGCAGCTTCCAAAACCAGCTTCAAGACACAGCAACTGCTACTGAAAAAGCAAAACTATAAAAATCCTGGTTCTGTGGGAGCTTCATTCTGGCTGCTTTCATTTTTTCAAACTTTTCTTAAAAAAAACCTAAGGCCTCACCAGCTGTTTCTTTTATGGGCTTTCAATAGACAGCTCTGCACTTCTGTCCTAAAACCTCTCTTCCAAAAAAAAAAACCAGGAGGAAATACACCCCTGAAAGCCATAGTATCGTTACAACAGGTATCATAGATACTGGGT
>NC_063372.1:4188000-4190591 GCF_021869965.1 Rhincodon typus
AGTATCGTTACAACAGGTATCATAGATACTGGGCAAGTGTGCCCTCTATATATCGATAGAATCATATAATTGTTACAATGCAGATAGTCATTTGGGTCCCATTGTGTCTGTGCTCACTGTCTGAAGAAGCAAGGTGCCTTGTGCCACTCTTCTTCCCCCTCCTACTGCTTGTAACCCTGAACATTCTTCCTTCCTTCTGAGATAATAATACTCCAATTTCTTCTTGAAAGCTTCAGTTGACCTTCCTCCACAACAATCTGTCAGTGTATTCAGATCCCAATCTCTTGCCTTGTGAATACGTATTTCTTTTTTTTAATATGTTCATGGGTATTGCTGGATAGGCTGCCATTTATTGCCCCTCCGTCATGGTCCTTGAAGGTGGCTGTGAGCTGTCTTCTTAAGCCACAGACTTCTGATGCAGTGGTGGTCTCCTTAAATTCTTGTGTTTGTGAGGCTAGTCCAGTTCAGGTCCTAGTCAATGGTAGTCCATCAGATGTTGATTAGTTGGGGATTCAGTGATGGTAATGCCATTTGAATATCAAGCAGTGATGGTTAGATTCTCTCTTGTTGGAGATGTTCATTGCCTGATACTTGTGTGGCACAAATCTTACTTATCCAGCCCAAACCTGAATGTTGTCCTGTTCCTCCTTGTGTATAACACACTGCTTCACTATCTGAGCTGCAATGAATAGTATTGAAAATTGTGCAATCCTCTATCAATACTCCCATTTTTGACCTTAGGATGGAGGGTAGGTCTTTGAAGCATTTGCGCAGTTTTTATACCCAGGACACTACCTTGAGGAACTCCCTGCAGTGATCTCCTGGGATAGAAAAGATTAGCTTCCAGCAATGACAACTATCTTTTGTGCGAGGTATGACTGTAACCAGGAGTTTCTCCCCCATTTCCCATTGACATAAATTCTGCTCGGGCTCCTTAACGTTGCACTCAGTCAAATGCTGCTCATGTAATCATTGCTGCTTTGTAAGTTATCAAAAATCTCTATCCCTTTTCGGGGGTTCTTCATCCTTTCAATGGGAACAGCCTTCCCACTAGCTGAGGGTGTTGTGGAGGAAGGTCAACTGAAGCTTTCGAGAAGAGATTGGAGTATTATTATCTCAGAAGGAAGGAAGAATGTTCCAATTTTCCCTGTTCATGATTTTGAACTCTTCTAATAAATCTCCCCTCCACTTTTTCCAGGATGAATAGTCCCAACTTTTCCAATCTATCAACTGAAGTGTAGCAGGTTGGGGAGTGACCTTTTTAAGAGGTTTATAAAATCATGAGGTGAATAAGGGTGGGGGAGTTCAAAACTAGGGGGCATATTTTTAAAGTGAGAGGAGAAAGATTTAAAAAGGACATTAGGGACAACTTTTTCCCACAGAGGGTGGTTAGTATGTAGAATGAACTGCCAGAGGAAGTGGTGGATGAAAGTACAGTTACAACATTCAAAAGACGTTTGGACAGGGACATGAATAGGAATGGTTTAGAGGGATATGGGCCAAACGCAGGCAAATGAGACTTGTTCAGTTTGGGAGACTTGGTTGGTGTGGACGAGTTGGACCGAAGGGTCTGTTTCTGTGCTGTATGACTCTGAAATCCCCTATCATTCAAATCATTCTCGTGAATCTTTTCTACACCCTCTCTCATGCTCTTGCATTTTTCCTAATCAAAAGCAGAAAATGCTGGAAATACTCTGCAGATAAGGTGGCACTTGCAGAAAGAGAAAGAGTTTAACATTTTGGAGTAGTGAACTTTTTTCATCAAAATTGGTAAATGTTAGATAGAGATGTAACAACAGATTTCAAGTCCAAAGGGAGAGAACAAAAGGGTTGACAGTGAATGGTAGGATTGAATGGCAGAAGTAATGATAGAAAAGGAGCTGGTAGAAAGAGAAACCAGATGAAGCTAGAGGAGATATAACTAGGAAAAGCTGAATCTACACAGCTATTGCCCCCTTTTTCTAGATATGGTCTGAAATTTTTGAGCATGCTGATCCTGCATACAATGCAATATGTCTCTCTGTTTCTATTCTAGAAATTAGTGAAATTAGCTTGTAGGTGTGGCATCAGTCTGATGTGGAAGCTGTCCAAGAAATAAAAATGTGCTGTGGAGAGCAATGTGTTAACAATGTCAAGGAAGTGACTAAACCAGTAAGCAAATACCATAATTTCATTGCACACTTTCTGTCTTACGAGCTCTGGTGTATTTCTGCAGGTGCCATTCGGACAAGTGCTGCATCTGACATTGCAGGTTTGGGGGAAAAGTTAGCATTTGTTCAGTTAATGGCCGATAAATGCTTTTTTTTTAGTGAGAAATATCTAATTGTGTTGTAGCCACTCCATTTGAGACTGACTCGAGTCCGTGTACTGTTTGAGTTCCTGAAATGTTTGTCCAATTCGAGACACCTGTTCCAACGGGTTGAAACATTTTCACTATTGTGTACTTGCCTAACTTTGTATTGATACCTTTTTTTTCTTTTTAAAAAAAAATGATTTTGCAATATATTGCAAGTTTTTTTTTTCTTTGCCTAATCAATTGCTTGGGAAATTTGGGATTAAAATTCCTGGTAGGAGTATTGAGAATTGCGATT
>NC_063372.1:4190691-4192673 GCF_021869965.1 Rhincodon typus
TGACGTTTTGATGTAATGAAGGAACGACACTTGCTACTTGTGTTGCTACCAGAAGGAAATTCTAGTTCTAAGGTGTGGTTAAAACCCTGAAGGTGTGTTCAAGTTCATTGTGTTGATTAAAAGTTTACTTTGTATTATTTGTGTTCCATGGCATTGAGTAGGCTTGAACAAGAATATAGCGACTAATATAGTAGATATTATTGTATTAATGTCTCCAGGATTGAGCTGGAGTCCTTCATGCAATTATTGAGACCAGATTTAATGATCCCATTTTAGCTTTTCTTGACTTTAAATTGGTTGCATTTTCTATAAGTTGCTGCTAAACCAGCAGACTCTTGTTTAGTTTTACTTGGAGGGAGGGATTTTTGTTTGAGACTATATTTCCAATAAATAATGTAGTAGGTGTGAATAGTGAAACCATATCCTTGTGCTGTCTATCCCTTTTGGTTAGTGTGTTTTTCTGTTGGTGTTAACTTGCATTCGCTTTGTATGCAATCCTTTTTAATTTGCTCTCAGCTAAACTGAATATTCCACAAGATGGCAGTAGCACTGTGTGGGCAGACTTGACATCACCTTTGCAAAATGTAGAGTGTCAGGTTCAAGTCCCGCCTACTCCAGTTGTAATAATATCTCCTGAACAGGTTGATTTGAAATAGTTTTCAATTTTTTTAACCCTCTTCTAAAAAGTTAGACAAGAATGGGTACTGTTTAAGTACTGTTTAAAATAAACGTGTTGAGAATTTGGTATTTGTGGAATCTTAAATTTACTTTCTTCATTACTGTTCCTGTCATTGTATTCTGTTTTGTAAACTAGAGATTATATTGAATCAACTCTTGCTGTCTTAGTGCAGACAGTCTGCCTGAATTTGGATGAACTCCTCCAGTATCAGTTGAAATTTTAAAAAGCAACATCTGTTGGGTGGGAGGTGTGTAGAAATCAATCTTGTATCCATGACAGTGTTTTACTTGGTGCATGTCTTTCAGCTACCATATCTGACTCTGACATGATGAGTTTTGCATCTGTCTGTGTTTGTGGTGCAAGAAAAATTTAACGTGTGGCAGATGGGAATATGAAATATTTAAAGGTAGAAGACAAAGGGTGGTGGTGGAGGGTTGCTTTTCAGACTGGAGGCATGTGACCAATGGTGTGCCACAAGGATCAATGCTGGGTCGACTGCTTTTTTTGTCATTCGTATAAATGATTTGGATGTGAACGTAGGCGGTATGGTTAGTAAGTTTGCAGATGACACCAAAATTGGAGGTGTAGTGGACAGCGAAGAATGTTACCTCACAGTACAATGGGATCTTGATCAGATAGGCTGTGGGCCGAGGAGTGGCAGATGGAGTTTAATTTAGATAAACGTGAGGCGCTGCATTTTGGAATGGCAAATCGGGGCAGGGCCTATTTACCTTAATGGTAAGGTCCTGGTGAATGTTACTGAACAAAGAGACATTGGAGTGCAGGTTCATAGTTCCTTGAAAGTGGAGCCAAAGGTAGATAGGACAGTGAAGGTGGCCTTTGGTATGCTTGCCTTTATTGATCAGTGCATTGAGTATAGGAGTTGGGAGTTCATGTTGGGGTTGTACAGGACATTGTTTAGGACACTTTTGGAATACTGCGTGCAATTCTGGTCTCCCCGCTATAGGAAGGATGTTGTGAAACTAGAAAGGGTTCAGAAAAGATTTACGAGGATGTTGCCAGAGCTGGAGGATTTGGGCTATAGGGAGAGGCTGAACGGGCTGGGGCTATTTTCCCTGGAGCGTCGGATGCTGAGGAGTGACCTTTATAGAGGGTTATAAAATCGTGAGGGGCATGGATAGGGTAAATAGGCAAGGTCTTTTCCCCAGAATGGGGGAGTCCAAAACTAGAGGGGCAGAGGTTTAAGGTGAGCAGGGAAAGATATTTAAAAGGGGCGCAGAGGGTGGTGGATGTATGGAATGATCTGCCAGAGGAAGTGGTGGAGGCTGGTACAATTACAACA
>NC_063372.1:4192773-4196489 GCF_021869965.1 Rhincodon typus
AGGCTGGTACAATTACAACATTTAAAAGGCACCTGGATGGGTGCATGGATAGGAAGGGTTTAGACGGATGTGGGCCAAATGCTGGAAATGATCCTAGATTAATTTAGGATATCTGGTCGGCATGGATGAGGTGGACCAAAGGGTCTGTTTCTGTGCTTTACAGCTCAATGGCTCTATAACCAGGATTTAGTTTTTGGGCTGGGTTCAAGGCTTGATCTTGTAATCATGCAGAACTAGACCTGATTGGCTTGGCAGCTGATGCTTCAGAATCCAGACTACACACCAGTGGCGATAGCTAAACTGCACTTGGAGTTCAAAGTTTCAGTTTTGACTTTCATTTGATTTGAAATATTTCCTGGCAGCTAGGAAAGCTCATGCAGGTAAGAGATATGGAAACAAAATTATTGGACTGTATTAGAGTAAAGGTGTGTCGCTGCAGCTGTGTAGAGTCTTGTTGAGGCTGCATCTTAAGATTTTGTACAGTTTTGGTCATCTGATCGAAGGCTGGATGTACTTGCCAAAGAGAGAGTGTAATGAAGGTTCACCAAACTAATCCCTCGGATGGCAGGATTGTCTTATGAGGAGATTCTCTAGGTTGAGAAATGATCTGATTTAAAAATTGCATAATTCTTACTGGGTGTGACAGGGCGGATGTGAATGGGATATTTCCCTGTTAAGTTCCTATGCCTGGTGAGCTTATGCATGTTCAGATGGGTGTAGATTTGACTCTGTACATTTCATGTTGCTGCAGCAGATGAGTTTTTTTTAAATATATTCTCCCTGTGTGTGATGCTACTGGCTCTCTCCCGATTTCTCTTCGATTATTTATAATCGACAAGTGCAGTCAACAGGGAAGAATCTTGCATTCATTGTCTGGTCTTTCCTTCAAATGTAAAGTGGTCACAATTAGCCCTGGAACATTTTATTATCAATAGAAGGATTTCAAGTAAGATTTTGCATATTGATCTGGTTTGGATCAAGGACTGAAGCTGTTCTGATATCAGCTTTCCACCAGAGATTCCTAGTAGTTGGCCATAGTAAAATTGGCACATTTACTTTGGTTTCTGGAAGCTGCATTAGTTGTGTGTGTTGGGAGACTGAATACATTGAACACTTCATGAAAGCCAATCTGAAAGTCATGTGCAGATCTATCATACCTCAGCAGAAGTATAGTTGGGCCCCAAGGGAGAGGGGGAAATCCAGTTGCCCATCCCACCTTGGAAGGTCGCTAGCTGCCCACTTCAGGTTTGCTGTCACGTCCTAGGAGTGGGAACAGTTACCTAAAATGTCCTGTGGTTGGGGACTTGCATGATTTGCATATGCTAGTACAGATTTTTAAACAGTGACAAACCACTTTATCATTTTGTACGAATCTCCTTGTGTGGCTCAGTGTCAAATTTTGTTAACTCTTGTGAAGCATGTTGGGGCAATTTAGTAGATTTAAAAAGTACCATAAATTAATGTGTTCATCATAATATTACTGCCAGGCCATTTCGTGTGGGGGGATAAGCACTCATCTAATGGTTTGGACCAGGGTTCACCTCTCGGCATGTTCCCTATTCTCTTAGCCCTTACTGACTTTTGTACTTAAATGGAGGCTCACAGCATCTTTGCCATGCTTGCCTTTTTGTGCTTTGCTGCCTCGCAGTTCTTCTGCCTTGCCTCTTAATGCAGATACAAAGCCAGGGTAGCTTGTCATGGTTGTTTGCAGTGATCGGTTGTGGGAGGTGAAGACATAAATGAAAGAGTTGAGTGAAAGCATGTGGAAGCTCAGTACTGTTGTGATCAACAGGGAGTGCAAGGAACAATGGAACATGGAGAGTTGGAGCAGTGGGATGGGGGGAACCTTGATCACCAGGTTGACACTGACCCACTGTCAAGCATGACCTAAGTTATCTTCCATACTAATATGCGTTGCAAATGTGCAATGGAAATGGAAAATGGCTGTGACCATGCCCATAGTGGGTGGAGGAAGTGTTTTCTTTTTCTCTGTTTGAGTATGTGGGCTCTACTTGAGCGAAGGTGAGGACCTTCAGTGGGAAATTGCATTAATCAGGCACTTCAATCATAGAAGTTGATGACACATGTGATCATAGTACCTGGCATTTGAAATGCATGCATTGCCCAACTGTGTGGAATACAGATCTTAGCCACAAGCAATCTTGACCATGTTATTAGTCATTAGAAATTGATTGTAGTCATCATCTCTATGAAGCAGATGTAATCACAGGCAACCAACTCAAAGACAATCCAAGATCTCATCAGCTGCACAAAGGCATGGAGCTGATTTCCTCTCCCTTTGAGCCAAAGTATTTTCCAACATGCTCTTGTACACAATGCTGCCTTTCTGGTTGATTTAGGGGTTGGGGGGGGGGGGTGCGGTGGGGAGGTTTCAATAATCCTGTGGCATTTACAATCTCCGACTGTATTTGTATGGCTTGGCCCCTGCTGCAATCATCAGAATAAAGGTTCCTACGCCAAAATCATAGAATCCCTACAGTGTGGAAACAGGCCATTCAGCTGTTCAAGTCCACACCGCCCTCCAAGAGCGTCCCACCCAGACCCATTTCCCATGTTTAGGTTAGGTGGGTTAGACATCCCTGGGCCCTATTGGCAATTTAGCATGACTGATCCACCCGAACCTGCACATCTTTGGAATGTGGGAGGAAACCGGAGCACCTGGAGGAAACCCACGCAGACACTGAGAGAATGTGCAGTCTCCACACAGACAGTCACCCGAGGCTGGAATCGAACCCGGGTCCCTGGCGCTGTGAGGCACCAGTGCTAACCACTGTGCCACCCCACGGTCCATGGAGGACTCTGACAGAAGGGCTGTCGAGCATCTCCATGTCTCACTGTATGGAGGACTGTGTTAATTCTGCATGTGAAGCAAATGATGACTACTCACAATAGTAGGAACTTGTTCTGTTTCAGATATTCCCCACACAGGTTCATTGGAACTGTGGCCAATGGATCGAGCCATAGCAGGAAGCATTGTCTCTATGGCCATTGTGCAATCAAGGCACAGAGATAAATGGAGAAGGAACAGACCTGCCGGCAAGCCGAGAGCCGCAGCAACCTAAGGTGGCTCCACATGAAGTCACATCTAAAGGTCCTCTTGGGATGTGGAAGAGGTACAGGAGGTCCAGAGTCTATGGTCCTCGATGCCATTTCTTCCAGAGGAGCAAGGTGAAGTCTCGCCACAGACTGAGGATGACCTGGACCACACCACAGAACTGTGCCAACTGCAGTGGGACCTGCAACCTGGGGGGATGAGTGGCCCTCCTATCCTGATCCCAAGGTGTCAGCTGCACTAAGTATTTATGCAACGGACTGTTTCCATAGATCCACTGTGGGTTCTCTCAGTCTTCAGCCTGCAAATATATAATGGCTGATGCCAATGCACTTTGTGCCAGATCAGACTGCTACTTGCTTCTCTGTGACAAGGTCAGTGCTGCTGCCCAGACATTAGGCTTTGCCAATGTAGCAGGCTTCCCCTGGTACTGGGAGCTACAGACTGTAGACACATAACATTAAGAGCACCAAATCTTCATGCAGCAGACTTTGCCAACAGAAAAAGGGTTCCATTCCATCAATGTAGAAGTTATCTGTGGTCATTGATAACATATCGTAGCATTCTGTGCCAGGTACCCTGGAAACTACCATTATGCCTAAAATCTGAGAACTCTCATGTTCCTGATTTTGTTTCAAGGGAC
>NC_063372.1:4196589-4198953 GCF_021869965.1 Rhincodon typus
CAAGGGACAGGTGCTCTACAAGGACAGTTTAGTGTGACGACATATGCCTTTTAAGAGGCATTTGTTCTGTCCTGTTTTTCTTGAAGAGGGTGTTGCAGACTTAGTACCCAGGAGACTGCTCCATGGAAAGCAGAGTAAATACCCTTTGGGTTTTTTAAATTAGACAAAAGAAACATAAGTGGGTGGAGTCAGGCTAACACAGACCCAGGGTCTTTGTTTTGCTTTCAGTTGATGAAGTTGGGGTTTTGGAGTTGAAGCTGCTAGATATGGCTCTCTGCTACTGCAAAAAGCTTGTTCTGTCTCTGCTGCTGGATTCATTCTGTCAATGTTCCTTCTCCTCGACTGGAGAAAGCATGTGAGTAATCTGTTTTACTGAATTTGCCTATGCCAAGGGTGTGTTTATGCGATGCTGCTAAGTTGGAACAGTTGATGTGTAGTTAAATAACATATTATTTTGTTAGGTATTTTGATAAACTTCCAATTCTTCTTTCTTTGTTTGTATTTTAACTGTGGTGTAAGAATAACATGTGTTTTGCTTAAAGCCAGTAGTTTGACTAATCAAATCACATCTGGAACACAGCGCCTTACACCTGCCATTAAATAAAAGTTCGGGTCTAGGCTATCTCCTTGATATTTGTTTGAGGGGGTTTGGTCTGGCTCATAACAGGGCACAAGGGTTACACTCTGCAACCATGGCTGATGATCCTGTTATGCGATCCCCTGACTAGGCCGAGTGTAGAAACAGTGATGCCCAATTCTTTGATCAGGGCCATTGTGGAGCAGGAAGTAGCCCTCCTGAAGATGAAGATCTGATGCTTGGAGTGGCCTTGCAGTACAGAATGTGTCACATAATCCTAGCATGCTGGGGCAGGTGATGTGGGGAGTAATGGACTCTGAAGAGCTAGAAGAGTGGCAGCAGTATTCGAAGAAGGAAGGGGAGGACACTAAGCAGTAGGAACATCACCTTCAGCAGGATAGAGCAGTGTTGGATGTAACAAGCCAGACAGGACTTAATTAATACCCGCTTCCAATCCATTTGTTGCTTGAAAGGCAAGCTGTCACTGTTTGTTCCCAGAAACAAATGCAGATTAATTTTTTTGTTCTTTTGCTGTTGCTCCATAAAAGTTAATGTTTTCAACCACTTGAAGGTTTTCCAGTATGTGATGCTCCCACATAGAAGAATGAAAAAATGTTATGTGATACTGGGCATTCGAGAGAGAGTAGCACTCCCTTTAGACAGGGGTTCTAACATGATATGGTATAAGGATGGGTAGTCTGTGTGGCTTGATTCTTCTTACAGTGGTGGTGGTGATGTAAAATATAATATATTTATGAATGTCACCTTGTATTTCCAATGAAATGTCACCTGTGCTATTTAAGTGCCCACAGAAGCTTTTTCTTTTGTTCTCCTCTGACTACATTAACTGGGAAGGGCAGTTCCTGGTTGGGAGTGCTTGACCTGGTGCATGGGCTTCAGATATGGCACTGGTGCCAGGAATTCTGGATGGTCCCAGTAGTGATGAGTACTTTTACAGTTGGTGAGTATCAATAGCACGAATGGGGTGTCATAGAGTACCTTTTCCACATAAACTGTAGTGAGTCAAAAGACAGGGAAATTGGGGATGGACAGTAAATGTTGCCTAGCCAGTGACGCCCACATCTCATGACAGAATAAAAAGAACTTGGTTCCACCACCCTCACCGGCAGGGAATTCCAGATTACAATAGCTTGTATGTTTATTTAAAAAAAGAGAGTTTTCGCTTTTGTCACCTTTTTGGCATATCCTCCTAGTTTCCAATCCCTGTCACTGGAAACCAGTTTGTGCTTTTATGCCACAATCGCAACTTTTGAGCTTCCATCAAATTGCCTCTTTATCTTCCTTGCTCTAAGGAGAACAACCCCAGTTTCTCTAGTCTGTAATTAAATGAGCTCCCTTATTGCTGATATTAAAAATTAGGAGCAGACCATTTGGCTCCTCAAGCTTGCCCTGCAATTCCATAACATAATGGCTGATTTGCCCCATGCCTCGTGCTTCAACTCTTTCTGGCCAGCACCCCCATAGCCCACAACTCCCTGACGTTTCAAATACCAGTCTTGCTCCTCTTTAAATACTTTCAATGATCTAGCCTTCAAAACTCTCTGGGGTAGAGGATTCCAGACATTCATTGCCCCCTGGGAGAAGAAATTTCCTCACATTTTTTAATGAATGGCCCTTTTATTCTGTGTGACCTCAAGTATAAACAGCACCCGTCACCCTCTGTGTGAAAACTTTTCTTTGCATTTCCCCCCCTAAACTTTCCCACTCTCCCTTTGAACCTGTGCCCTGTTGTAGCTGACCTTATCTAGCCTGATAAAAAGCCTTTG
>NC_063372.1:4199453-4209656 GCF_021869965.1 Rhincodon typus
GCTGCTGGCTGTGGAGGCGGTGGGCGGAGCGACGTCGGCGTCGGCAGCAGCGGTGTTGGCAGGTGCATCCTCAGTGTCTGTGGTGTTGGCCTCGGAAATGGAGGCGGTGGCATCAGCAACGGTGTCGATGGCATTCGCTGTCCCGAAAGTGGTATATCTGCCGGCGGCGGATGTGACGTCATCTGTGGGTGCTCCGACAGTGGCCACATGGCCAATGGCGGCGGGCACATTGTGGGGAAGGTCCTGCGTAGGATTGGGGATTTGGGGGGTGGAGGAAGCCCATTTTGGGTGGCAGGCACCAGTAAGTTTACTGTACTTACAGTTTTTAAATGTCCAATAAAGCTAAGTAGAATTGTGAGCTCAGGTTGTGGACCCTACGAAGAATAAAAAACAGGAGAGGTCCTTTGCAGGTCTGGGAGAGGGAGGCTCCGAGCTGGGGTAGGCTTGATTGTAGTGCCCAGAGATGCTGGTGCATCGCTGCAAGCGTGTGTGTTTCAGGAGTCGCAGTGAGAAACGTTTTTGAAGGATCTCAATGTTCTGAATGTAGACATTGTCGTGTTTGGGGCCAAATTGGGAAGGCCCGAATGTGGACTGTAGTCCATTGGTGATGATCCGGTTCTGTCGGCAGGTACTAAGAAAGGTAATGTGGCTTACGTTTTGCTGCTTTCTGTTAAGCCAAACAGACAAACAAACTCCTCTGCCCTATACAATGAGCTTTTATTTTAAAATTATCAAGTGCCTTCTGAATATCTGAGCGAAGTACATCCATTGGTTTCCCCTGTATTCAGAGCACATGGTATATCATCAAAAGAACTCCCAGAGTAATGAAACAGGACTTCCCTTTCACAAAACCATACTGACTCTACCCAATTACCTTGAACTTGTCCAAGTACCTGCTGGAAGGTCTTTAATAATAGTTGATATTAAGCTAACTGGTCTGTAGTTTCCAGTTTCTGCATCTCTCCCTTTTTGAATGGGAGTTTAATTTGCTATGATCCAATCTCATGGGACCTTCTTTGAATTGAAGAGAGGAGTTGTGGAATGTTAAAACCAATGCATCAACTATCACACCAGCCCCACTTCTTTTAAGACCCTCGGATGAGGTCTGATGTTTGCTAGTTTCAATAATTTACTCAGTACCACTTCTCTGGTGACTGTCATTTTATTGAGTTCCTTCCACGCTTCCATTTCCCAATTTAATGTCTACTTCTAGGATATTGCTTATAACATCTACAGTGAAGATGATGCAAACTATCTGGGGAATCACTCTGCCATTCTCCTTATTGTCCATTAGGAAGTCCCTAGACTTAGTTCCTATAGGACCAATATTCACTTCGTTAACTATTTTCTTTATGTTTAAATATACTTGTTTTTGTATTTCTGGATAACTTTCTCTTGCACACAATTTTCCCCTCATTAATATCTGGCTATTCTTTGCTTTTTTTTTTTAAATTCATTTGTGGGATGTGGGCGTTGCTGGCCAGGCCAGCATTTCTTGCCCATCCCTAGTTGCCCTTGAGAAGGTGGTGGTGAGCTGCCTTTTTGAACCGCTGCAGTCCTGCTGTGGGTTGACCCACAATGCTATTAGGGAGGGAATTCCAGGATTTTGACCCAATATTCTGTCAAAAACTCTGATCTGCCACCTGCCTTTGCACAGGTGCTTTTTAAAAGTTTGATATTATCTTTTATCTTTCTAGTTAACCACAGGTGGATTATCCTTGAAATTTCCATACACTCCAAAAAGTTTCTATTGAATTAATAGTGAAGGGAAAATGGCAGAGGTACATGATCAGCCATGATCTAGAATGACAGAGCAAACTTGAAAGGGTTAAAGATACTTTTAAAATCAACCTACTTAGTGATGTTATTACATACATCTGGAGCAGGTGTGATTTGAACCCAGGTATCCTCGCTCAGAGCAAGGGACACTACCACTACATCACAAGCACTTGCCCAAAGGGGCTGAATGGTCTGCTCACTAAATTGGCTCCAGCTCTCTTTTTAATTACCTCTCATTGGAGGTAGTGGAAGAAATATAGTTTGTACATGGGATAAGTCAAACGATTAATTGAGATCAAACATGGATCCCAATACCAATTTTTGCTCCTCTACCCAACAAGAACAAGCCTACACATTAGCACGCACGTCTCAACAATGTCTATTGCAACCATAAGTCTACAAAAATGACACGGTTCACTGATAAATGAGATGGATATAATGCAACCACAAGGCAAAATATCAGACTTCAAAAAGCAAAGGCAACACAGCTGGGAAATCCTCAGGCTGAAGTAAAGCAGTATTAGACACTTAAAGCATTCGTATTTACATGTTTTTCAGGGGTAGGGAGAGAAAAGAACAGAAGATAGCCAGATACCACATGATTCATAAGCAATGAAGCATTCAGGAAAGCCAAAAGACAGTAGGAATAAATCCCAGCTCGTGTCCGCTCCCATTTCAGAGTTTTTGAAAGTATGCAAGAAGCTTATAGAACAATTACAAAACAATTATTCAAAGCGCAGTAGTTGTAAACTTAGCAAATTCAAAAGAAACATTTCTGGTGAGTTGCTGTTGGCAATCTTGGGAAACTATCCTAAAAAAGATGAAGGTATACCACTATTAAACTGCTTTTGAGGATTGAAGACAAAAGGGAGTTGGGTAGTGGAATATTCAGTATAAGCAATTCATGTTGTGAAAAGATACTGAGCCAGTGATTTACTTCAGGAAATGCTGAAGGAAGATTAACGAAGCTGCCTCAGTTACACTTAAGTAACCGTTCCCAAAAAAAAAAGTGGGTATCACATCCAACAGGGATTAACCCAACTAAACCTTATACTGCGCAGATAAGAACTTGACTAAAATCCAGCACGTGTACATTTATCTATTTCAAGTCTCAAACCACAGCAAGCTTATTTCCCAAAGATCATTCTCATTAGCTAACAATGAGTGCTGACTTTTCACTCACAGTTCAGCAGATTTCATTGTCAGAGAAAATGCCAGATTTTCCCAATATTGCAATAGCATGTGATGTGATCAATTTGGAGATTGATCAGAAGAAATCTTGTGAACGCAAGAAATTAATGGAATTTGATACAGTTGGCAACCTTAGGCTATGCAGTTATCCCGTAAATAACTAGGGACCACTGCATTCTAGAAAGCAAAAAGGAATCAAAGGTTACTCTAAACAATTATCCATTCCCCAGAAAAAAAAAAGACATCCCTTCAAACGATTTCACTTATGGTGATGGCTGAATATAATGTTCTGCTGTGATATAAACAATGGGAAGTCAGTTCTAAAGCACACAAGCCATTAAAATCTAATAGAATCATTAGTGGGGATGTTTAATAATATTCTAACTCAAAAAAGGGAAGGAGACACCGACCCTTGGGGCATTAAGGAGGATTTCCCCCAAACATCTATCTTCATACTGACAAATGAGATTTGCCATAAGGCAAAACAAATCATGGCAATCGCTGCAACAACACGTCGATCATTCCAAAGTCAGTCAACTGATAATGTAAACAAAATGGCACTCGTGTCACTCAAGACAGCAAGTTTCAGTCCAACATCAGTATAAAACTTGCAACAGCTGATTATGTGGCCAAGAGGCTGAAATGCTTCAGGCTCCTGTGGAAACGACATGCAATGTAATCAGGACATTTATTGCATCAGTAAGGCACCCAGTATTACAGAGCCACTTCATTCCCTATACTATAAATACAAATCACAGCAGTTTTCACAATGAAGCAAGCACAATCAATCAACATTCTTTAAAATACATATGGTGCTAACTAATTTTCATTGTCCAAAGCTAATGACTCAAATGTCAATGCTCATTTTACCAAATGGGAAGCAATGACAGCACAATTTTTTTTTAAAAAAAAAGCTGTGCTCATGCTACTAATATCTCCTCCAGAATGTAAAAAGATACCCGTCCAAACTGACTACATTTTCCATATCATTTAGTGATCATAGTAAAGGCAAGACATAACTATAATCCCCTCCCACCACATCCCTATACATTTAAAAAACAAACAAATCCTTACCAAAACCACTGGAGTTTCCCTCCCTTGCTTTTCTCTCTATGTCTTCAATCAAACAGCTGCCTTCTGCAGTCTTGTCTAACCACTTTTTGGAAACATCAGACTTGAGGGGATCTCTGGTAGCCTGCTTGAGAGAACAAAAACATTCAGTATGTTCAACCCTGTGCATTTATCTCTTTTTTTGGGCGGGGGCGGGGGTGGGGGCAACATCATGATGGCATCCTCTCATTCACTCTTCATATCTCATTAAAAGTGAAACACAGCACATGATTTGACTATCAATTACAACTGAAAGCAAATCAACTTGCTCATGACATTATCTTTTGTTGAAGAAAGCATATCACTTATTTAAATCAAATCTTCTGTCTATTGCGATTAGTATATTGTCTGACTGAAAGACACCAGCAGACTTAATTAGCACTTAAATCTCTCCATGAACAAAAAGAAACGCAGACAATTAACTTAATGTTTTGAGGCCCGTCTGCTCAGGTTCAGACCCAAATGATTTCATTGCAGCCTTAATAAACCTACCCTCACTAATGAGGGTACTGTACAGTACTGCCATCTGGATTAGTGGAGTTCAAAATCCTTGCAGTACTTTTGGATGAAACTGACCCCCATCTGCAGTGTTCACTGGGCCCCTTTAATCCCATTTCCAGATGGTCAAAAAAAAATGACTGGTACCTATGCTCATTTGCAACTCCATATGCCACTAGTAATTGCTTCTGGCGTAACATAGGTAATTCAATCATTTGAAGATATCTTTCACTGGTGTATATATTTCAGTGACAAAGACTTCGATAGATCAATGTGTTACCCAACTCACAGTTCATTTGACATCTGCCAACTTTAGCAGCTTCAGTACTGTGCAGACAGAAGGATTTGCTCCAGCTGCTCTAATTCCAAACATAAAAACACTCTGCATATCAAAGGTCGATGTGTGTGCGTCTGTAGCATTTTCTCATTTGTTTTATAGTTTTAAAAAAAAAAAATCCTTCTGCCTCTTGCTTTTGGGGAGGCTGGGAGAAAGAAAAGAAAAGTGGTCATATACAGTCACAGATGTACAGCACGGAAACAGACCCTTCGGTTCAACTCGTCTATGCCGACCAGATATCCTGGATGAATCTGTCCCACTTGCCAGTATTTGGCCCAAATCCCTCCAAACGCTTCCTATTCATATACCCATCCAGATGCCTTTTAAATGTTGTATTTGTACCAGCCCCCCACCACTTCCTCTGGCAGATTATTCCATAAACACACTACCCTCAGTGTGGAAAAAGTCACCCCTTAGGTCCGTTTTAAATCTTTCCCTTCTCACCTTAAACCTATGCCCTCTAGTCTTGGACTCCCCCCACCCTGGGGAAACGACCTTGCCTATTCACCCTATCCATACGCCTCATGATTTTATAACCCTCTATAAAAGGTCACTGCTCAGCCTTTGACACTCCAGGGAAAATAGCCCCAGCCTATTGAGCTCCTCCCTATAGCTCAAACCCTCCAACCCTGGCAACATCCTTGTAAATCTTTTCTGAACCCTTTCAAGGTTCACACCATCCTTCCTATAGCAGAGAGACCAGAACTGCATGCAGTACCCCAGTGTCCCATGCAGCCCCAACATGACCTCCCAACTCCTATACTGAATGCACTGACCAACAAAGGCAAACATACCAAACACCTTCTTTACTATCCTACCTACCTGCAAGTCTGCTTTTAAGGAACTATGAACCTGCACACCAAGGTCTCTTTGCTCAGCAACACTCCATTAAATGTATAAGTCCATAGCACAGTTTCACAGTGGCAAGCAAGTAGAGTCATAGAAATGGCACACGAGCCAATTTGATCCTTCATGTATGTCCCAACCGTTTGGAGCTATCCAATTAATACCACTCAAGAAGTCAAAATTGGCACATAAGCCTGAATAGGCATCACAGCCAAGCTTGATTCTGTCTCAAACATGTGCACTTTCCAGCAGGGTCACAGGATAATGATCAGGTGTTTGATATTGCAGGGACTTAAAAGCAGACCTCAGGTGACTGAACCAGAGACCCTTCGAGTGAGATTGGTGTATTTCACAGGACGTATGTGACAGAATAGGTCAATTAGATCAAGTTTCAACTGACTCAAGTTTATTTTCTAGTATGTCAAAGCTATTTAACATGATTTATTGGGGTCTCCTTTCCTATTCAAATGTAACATGTAATTTTGGATCTTTAAAAGTACCTTCTCGTTTATAAAATTCATATCACTTCATTACCGTTGTTGCTTCTGATGAAAAGCTGTCTCTCTCTCTCTCTCTCTCTCTCTCAAATGCTGCTTGACCTGCCTAATCTAAAGCCAAGGTCTTTTTGCGTAATTCAAGGGGAATCAAAATTTCACACCACTATTTCATCACAGAAGTCCTAACCAAAATACTGTGGAGGGAACAAAAATACTGCTGGAAGTATTGATCTGTATTGGTCGAGCAAACAGACAAGTTGTGGTTTCTGATGTGAAACCCTTCATCAGAACTACCATAAACAAGCAGAGTTCACAAAAGGAACAGGAAAAAGATAAGGTGTTACAACAAAGTTTGAATTCAAAACAGGAGGTGTGCTGAACTATTATTCGGTAGTATCACGAACAAGTCAACCAGGTTCCTGAAGCTTTTTTTTAAAAATTTGTTACTTGAGTAAGTTGCTGTAAAAAGCTAGTAAAGATTTGTAATAGAAGATCTAAAATGTGCAAATATATACAACTATCTTTCTCTAAAAACACAGACACACACTTCTTCCAAGCTTGGGAAAAATATGAAGCTCTGCAGAGAATGTTTTCTTTAAAGCACTTTGACCAAATAACAGTTATGGTGTAAACTAAGATTATATATCATTTACTGCAAGTTTGGAATTCTGATTGGAGTTAGTAACCTGTGGGTTTTCAGTGTGTCTGAAGTTAATAACTAACTTAGATACTTCTTTAGCCATGGTGATTTCTCTTAAAACAGTTTTGAGGTCTGGCTTTAGAATGGATGAGTTTTGTGCACCACTGAAAGATTTTTTGCTTGACGACCCAGCAAGGTAAATAACAAGGGCTCAAGGTTTGTTAGTGTGTTCTGGAACTGGTTTCTGTTAAAAGCTGAAGGGAAACAGCCAAAGCCTGGAAAGAAACTTTTTTGTTTCAATTTGGAGCAGGACCTATGAAGACCTTGGATGAGGAAGGCTGTATAAACCAGTGCTTCTGAGAAGGATATACAATGAACTAGGTTACTTTAGAGTGAAGAGTTAGTGTTAGTCCCAGAGCGGAAGTATTGGCATAAAACACTGAAGAGGTTACTTAAAGCTGAGCACAGTTAAGCTCAGGTTTATAACAGCTATCTTCAGTACCAATCTAAAAGTCTGATGTCACAAGTGACATAAACTTACTGAGGTGTTAGATATAGGAACTCTGAGGAGAGTATTTTACATGTTGTGTTTTGGGTTTGCATCATTGTGCGCTTTGGGTACTATATAAAAGCACTTTTGTTTTCTCTTTTCATTATATAAAAAGGAAAGTGTTAGGATTATTAGGATGACAGATTTATTGCAAGTTTAAAAGATCTTTGAATTTGTATTACAAGCAGAAGGTTTGATTTTTTTTCTATTTTATTTTCTGTTCTTAATAAACTTCTGTTTTATTGTTAAGTGTGCAAATGTTGCAGAATTTGCTTTATATTTCAGCCAGAGACCACTTTGTTAAAACCAAATATGATCTATCAAGCCAGATTTCAACGTGGGATTTGACTTGACTTGTAGTAACATCAACTGGGATCATAACAATAAAATTCAGAAATAAGTATTAATCAAATTGTCCAAAAATGCTGGTCTGCAAAGTTCCTTAGCACACAAGTTGTTGGCACTGGGTTGTCTTCCTGGATCAGTTACAGCTAATCACAATAGGTAAACCACAAGTTCATTGGTTGGTGATAGCTACTAATTTGACTATTATGATTATTTTCAGATTGAAGGTAAATAGGGGAAATATCCGTAGGCTATAAACTAAAAGACCAAATTTGGTTTCTAAAAAAAAAACATTTAAGAACCAAATAATTTTTTTAAAAAATGAGGATGCCGGGTCAGGCGACGTGTTGTATCTGCATAATGTGGGAGCTGATGGACCCCATTATGGTTCAGAGTGACCACATCTGTAGAAGTGTTGGTTGCTAGAGCAACTCTGCTTCAGAGTTGATGAGCAGTTATCTGACCCTCTCGTTTCCGCAATGTAAACAGTGTCCTGCGCCAGTAAGAAATGTCTTCAGTTTTCACAACTGCAGGGGATGTCAAATTCCAACATTTGTTTTTCTTCATATGCAAAGACTGTACTGAACTACTTTAGAAGCTGTGAATATAGATAAAAGCTATTTTATGAATAAAGTATATTTTTGCAAAAAAGAAAGCTGGAGTCTGAGCTTCTGACACTAAGCCACATCAGGGAGGGACAATGTTACCTGGACGCTGTGTTTTAGGAAGCAGTCTCACCCTTTAGATTAACCACCTCAAATTCAGTTAGCAGTCAGGGACAGGAGGATGCGTCTATGAGCAAGGCAGGCAGTGTTCCAGAAGCCTCAGCCCTGGAGTTTCTCAAACTTGTTAGACATTCTTGCTCCCTGTGTGGATGACTGGGGACTGTAGGGAGGATGAGCAAATTGACCACAGCACCACGGTACAGGGAACCATTCAAGAGGAAGAAGAAAAGAGAAATGCAGTTGTAATCAGGGATTAGCATAGTCACTGTTCTCCGAGACTAGAGTTAAGAGTTTTGAAGGTTGTGTTGCCCAGGTTCAGGATCGC
This sequence comes from Rhincodon typus, assembly GCF_021869965.1. Taxonomy (NCBI): domain Eukaryota; kingdom Metazoa; phylum Chordata; class Chondrichthyes; order Orectolobiformes; family Rhincodontidae; genus Rhincodon; species Rhincodon typus. Next base: position 4,208,297 of record NC_063372.1, read on the forward strand.
TCATCTGGCCTGCAGAGTAACTTGGAATGGGAGGGGAAGATCCAATTGTTGTGGTCTGTGTAGGTACAAAGAGGAAAGAGGCTCAGCTGAGGGAATATGAGCAGTGAGGGGCTAAATTAGAAAGCAGAACCAAAATGGTAGTAATCCCTAGATTACTGCCTGACCCATGAGCAAATTGACACAGGGTAAACAAGATTAAAGAGGTAAATGCAGGGCTCAAAGATTGGCGTGGGAGAAACAGATTTAAAATTCATGGGACATTTGCATCAGTACTGAGGAAGGAGGGGGTTGTTCCGATGGGATGGCCTCCAACTGAATCATGCTGGGACCAGAGTCCTGGCAAATGGCATAACTAGGGCTTTAAACTAAGTTGTGGGGGGAAGAGAGAGAAGAGAAAGAGGTTCAACGGCATGGAAATTTATGTAAAAAGTTAAGGGGGTTGGAGGTGTTGCTCAGCAGAGGTTAAAATTTCCAGAACAAGAAATAGGCCACAGAGTAGAGTACGGAAATGGGTCTGAAATCTAACTTCAGGCACAGCAGATAAAGGGGGCAGTTATGAGAAGGGGGGCAAACCAGTGCAGGACTAAGGACGTTGTACTTAAAATGCACACTGTATATGAAACAAGGTAAATAAGCTTGTAATGCAGATCGAAATTGGCAGGTACAATGTTGTGGGTGAGACAAGATGCTGCTGCAAAGGAATCAGCGCTGGGAACTACATGGCCAAGGATACATGTTCTACCGAAAGGACAGGCAGATGAGCAGAGTGGGGATTGTTGCCTGGTTTGTAAGAAATGAAATTAAAATTGATAGCAAGAAGTGATATAGAGTCAGGTGTAGAATCGGGTGGGTCAAGTTGATGAACCGCAAAAGGAGAAAAAGACCATGATGGGAGTCATGTACAGGCATCCCAGCGGTCGCCAGGACGTGGGACAGAAAATAAATCAGGAGATGCAAGAAAAGCACTATTACAATAATCATGAGGGACTCCAATATGCAGGTGGACTAGGAAAATCAGGTTGGTAGCAGATCTCAAGAAAAGGAATTTGTGTAATGTCTATGAAATGGCTTTTTGGAGCAGCTTGTGGTAGAGCACAGTAGGGAACAGGCAGTGCTGAATTGGATGATGTGCAATGGAGGCAGACTTGATTCGGGAGCTTAAAAGTAAAAGTAAAAGGAGCTCCTAAGGGGCAGTGACCATAATATGATAAAATTCACCCTGCAATTTGAGGGAGATGCTGGAATCACAGGTAATGGTATTACAATTGAGGAAAGGTAACTAAAAAGACATGAGGGAAGAACTGGCCAGAGTTGAGTGAAAGGAAAGCCTAGCAGAAAAAGACGGTGGAGCAGCAATAGC
>NC_063372.1:4209756-4215318 GCF_021869965.1 Rhincodon typus
GTGTGTGTGTGTGTGGGAGAGAGGTGGTGGTAATTCATGAAGCACAATAGGAACTCATCCCACGCAAGAAGAAACATACTAAGGGAAGGATGAGGCAACCATGTCTGACAAGAGAAGTCAGCGGCAACATAAAAGTAATAAAAAAAGCATATAATGTGATGAAGATTGGTAGGAAGTTTTATGAACCAGCAGAGGGCAACTAAAAAAGCAATAAAGGGGGGAGATGATGAAACACAAGAGTGAGCTAGCTAGTAATATTAAAAGACAACTGCAAGAGTTTTTTTCAGATATCTGAAAGGTATGACACTGGACCGCTGGAAAGTGAGGCTGGGGAAGGAGTGATGGGAACAAAGAAGTGTCAGAGGAACCAAATAGATACCTTGCATCAGTTTTCACAGTAGAAGACACCAGCAGCATACTAGAACTTCAAGAGAGTCAATTAGCAGAGGCGAGTGTAGTGGCCATCACTAAGAAGGTGCTGAGGAAGCTGAATTAATCACTTGCACCAGATGGACTACATCCCAGTTCTGAAGGCGATTGTTAGAGGAGATTGTGGAGGCATTGGTGGGCATCTTTCAGGAGTCAGGGAGGATCCCAGAGGACTGGAAAATAGAAAATGTAACATCCCTCTTTAAGAAGGGAGGCAGAAAACAGGAAACTATAGGCTGGTTAGACTGACCTGCGTTGTTGGTGAGATTAAGAATGAGACTGCAGAGCACGTAAAAATAGGACAGAGTCAGCATGGCTTTGTCAAGGGGAAGTCATGCCAGACAAATCTGTTACAATTCTTTGAGGAGGTAAAAAGCATGTTAGACAAAGGAGAGCCAGTGGATGTAATCTATTTGGATTTCCAAAAGGCCTTTGACAAGGTGCCTCACAGGAGGCTCCTGGATAAGAGTCCATGGTGTTAGGGGAAAGGTACTGGCATGGATAGGGGTTTGGCAGAAGGCAAATAACAGGGATAAAGCAGTCTTTTTCAGGATGGCAGCTTGTGATTAGAGGAGTTTCGCAGGGACCAGTGTTGGGACCACAGGTATTCATGTTACACATTAACTATCTGGACAAAGGAACTGAGGGCATTGTTGCTAAGTTTGCAGATGACACAAAGGTAGGTTGGGACACAGGTAGTGTTGAGGAAGCGTGGAGGCTGCAGAATGACTTGGACATGCTAGGCAAGTTTGCAATGAAAGTGTGAGGTTATCCATTTTGTTATTAAGAATAGAGACATAATGCTATTTTCTAAACGGGGAAAGGCTTTGGAAATCTGAAGCATAAAAGGGATTTGGGAGTCCTAGTTCAGGATTCTCCTCCAGTTAACATGCAAGTTCAGCTGGCAGTTAGGAAGGCAGAGGCAATGTTAGCATTCATTTCAACGGAGGTTAGAATACAAGAGTAGAGATGTACTTCTGAGGTTGTAGAAGGCTCTGGTCAGACTGCATTGGGAATATTGCGAGCATTTTTGGGCTCTGTATCCAAGGAAGGACATGCTGGTGTCAGAGGGGGTCCAAAGGAGGTTTACAAGAATGATCCCAGGGATGAAGGGCTTGTAACATGAGGAGCAGTTCAGGACTCCGGGTCTGTACTCAAGTTTAGACAGATTGGGGGGTGGGGGTTGCAAGTGGAATGTAATTGAAACTTACAGGATACCGGAGGCCTCAAATCGAGTGGACATGGACAGTTTCCACTAGAAGAGACCAGGGACCCTGGGGCACAGCCTCAGGGAGAAGGGACAATCCTTTAATTGGAGACGCCAAGTCATTGAGTGTATTTAAGAGAGAGATAGATAGGTTCTTGATTCATAAGGGGATTAAGGGTTACAGGGAGAAAGTAGGAGAATGGGGTTGAGAAACATATCAGCCATGATTGAATGGTGCAGCAGATTCAAATTTGGTGAATGGCCTAATTCTATTCCTATATCTTATGGTCCTTTAGGACCCGCTACTTCTGATTAAGATTTTCAATGGGTTTTCAACTCAAACTTTGAGAGGTTTCAGAGAGGGGGACAAAAGCAGGGGCGGGGGTGCATGATTGTTGCTCCAGGAAACTTGTTTGTTTGTGTTCAAATTCAAGAGCTTCAATACACAAAGTAGGTTGTGTGCTCTCTCTCCAAAAATATTGTCGGTTCAATGATTCCAGTTGAGGCAGCTTATGTTCTTTGCAAGTGCAACATTTATCCCTGCTGCAGAGCAAGAGAAAGACTGGGTGCAAAAGTGTTCTTTCCCAAAAAGATCAAAATATATAGATATACACACGATAAGTTCCAGTCAGACTCTAAAATTAATATTTAATACAACATCTCCATAACAAAAAAGGGAAAAAACAAACAGGAACATAAACAGAATGATCCGTAAAGTATGCATTTGGAATGTTTAGTTTTGGGCAGCAAGTTGGCACAGTGGTTAGCATTGCTGCCTCACAGCACCAAGGACCTAGGTTTGATTCCAGCCTTGGGTGACTGTGGAGGTGGCACATTCTCCCTGTGTCTATGTGGGTTTCCTCTCTCAGTCCAAAGATGCGCCGGTTAGGTGGACAGGCCATGCTAAATTTCCCTGTAGTGTCAAGCAATGTTCAGCTTCAGTGGATTAGCCACGGGAAATACACAGTTACACAGAGAAAGGGTAGGATGCTGTTTGGATAGTTGGTGCAGACCCCATGGGCCAAATGGCCTCTTTCCACATTGTGGGGATTCTATGATTCTATTCAGAGAACAGGATGATAAAATACCAGAAGTGGTGAGGATAAACAGAGTTAATGTTTCAGGTTGACGGGTTTATCATTATAACACTGACCAAAGGTCTGAAATGCCAACTGTTTGTCTCTCTGCGGATGCCAATGATCTGGCAAGGATTGAGCATTTTCAATTTTTCTTATTTCAGGATACAATGTCCATTGGTTTTGTTTGGTTGGATGTTTGGATGAAGAGGGGTGTTGTAATGTTAAGAGAGCAATGTGAAAAGTATTGAAGATGGGGCAAAAGAAAGTACACCTTGGAATGTTAAGAGGTGATGATGAACAGTGCAAACAAGATCAAAAAGGGCAATAAGCATCTGGTGTTATGCAGGGGTGGGGCAGGGGATATCTTCGTGTGTGGATGACAGCGCAACAGACGGTGATTCACACACACAAAGATTTGTTTACTTTGTACTTAGTAGCAAGGACTCTTTCTCCCATTCACAGCTTAAAATTTACACTTTTTTAAAACATTTTTATTTACTTTCTCCACTATTAAGCCCTATGTCTTTTGCACTGGGCCTCCATACCACCTGTCTTCTTGCCTCTATCTCTGTGAAAGGTATGAAAAATAACCTATTTTCCATCACCTTTCAGTTCTGAAGAGTCATACCAGACTCAAATTAATTAACTCTTTCTCTCTCCACAGATGCTGCCAGACCTGCTGAGTTTCTCCAGTGTTCTGTGTTTGTTTCAGATTTGCAGCATTTTATCTTTATTTAGTTGATCATCTTCGTAAAATAAATACTTCTTCCAGGTGGTGTTTTGTGACTGTGGAGTAGTGGAAGCAAAACGATGTTGCACTCCTCCAACCACCAATAGAGGATATAACAGAGCATTTCCTACAGCTTGGCAATTAGCTTTCTCAAAAAGTAACCAGAAAGAAGAATGAACATACAGTCAGCTGCGTCAAAGCAGCCTTTCCAAAAATTGTGCAACCATCTGTTCAACACAACAACAAAAAAAAAATTACCTTAAAACAATGGCTTGGTCTCAGAGATAGTAGGAACTGCAGATGCTGGAGAATCTGAAACAACAAGGCGTAGAGCTGGATGAACACAGCAGGCCAAGCAGCATCAGAGGAGCAGGAAGGCTGTTGTCATCACTGCCTTTTTCTAGGGCAGTGGGACTTGGACCAGCCAAAAAAGGTACCTCAGGTGCTGGTGAATTCAGTGGTTTCTCCACATGACATACAAGATCAAGTAGGATGATAGATAGACAAGCTCCATCCTCACCAATGCAAAATTCCTTCAGAGTCACAAACATGATCATGCAAAATCAGCTCTGCAGATTTGGACACTGCATCCATAAGCCAAATGAGTTCCAAAGCAGGTCCTTTTTTCACAATTTAAGAGTACCACTTGATCTCGAGTACAGAAAAGGCCTCACTGTAGAGGAAGCAAATTAACAAATGCATGGGAGGATCTTGCCGAACAAGCTATCATGTCACATCACATCTAACAAGCCACAAGCTAATTAGAAACTGACTGCTAAAACTCTGCTGTGGAGCAGTGCTAAATCACAGAAAGATAGGAAATTGGAGCAGGAGGTCGTCATTTGGCCCTCTGAGCCTCTGCCATTCAATATGGTCACAGCTGTTTGTCCAACTCAGGACCCTATTCCTGCCTTTCCCTATATTTCTTAGATTCCTTTAGCCCCAAGTGGTACATCCAACTACTTCTTGAAATCATACCATGTTTGGCCTCAAGTGCTTTGTGATAGTGAATTCCACGGGCTCATCGCTCTCTGGGTAAAGAAATATTTCATCTCAGTCCTAATTAGTTTACCCCGTATCCTTAGATTGTGACCACTGGTTCTGGACATCAGAAGGACAGAGCCCAGAACATGTCTCAAGAACATCCAGGTCCTCAGGGCAACACTTGTCTACTCTGCCCAAAGTCTAATGCTATCCCACTTGCTCTGTACACATGCCATCTATCAGAAGTCATTCCTGCCCAGTCAGGACTGAGGACCCTGGCTGATCTAACCTCACTACTTGCTATGGTGTCATCCGGTGTAAAAAAGAAAACAAAAGATGTGAACTTGAAACCTCTGGTCTGACTATCATAGATGGCACATTTACGAAACAAGCTATTTAAGAAGTTGCTTATGCTTCGAGTAATAAACAGTTTGGGGTGTCAGATCAGGATAGTTGGCTCTCAGCTGCTGAACGGGTATTTTTGGCAGTCTGCACAAAGCCTTCTTTTTATAAAGAGATTAAGAATGCCACTTTCATTCATTGCAGGAAAAGGCATTAAATCATTACAAGGCATAGGCAAATAGCTAAGTCAGGGTATTGAATTTCCCCCAAGGCATCTAGATGACCTTCATAATCAGCCACGTACCACTTACAAGGAAGAACACATGACAGTCATGCTGTCATCAAGTGAAGTAACATTATATTATTGGAGAATTTTAGTACCTGTCAGAAAAGGTAGTGAATTTCTGGAGTACATCCAGGACAGTTTCCTACAGTTATTTCCTGGATGCAACAAGGGCCAAGCAATATTGGAATTAATGAGTTATGAGCTGGATTTAGTTAATAAGCTAATTGTGTGTGAACATTTATCAGATAGTGATCATAACGAGTTCAATTTAGTGTTTGAAAGCAAAAAGCATGAATCAGTTACTCGAATTTTAGATGGAGGTAAGCCTGACTTAATGAGTTCAGACAGAGACTGTCCACAGTAAACTGGGAAAAATCTGCTAAATGGGTAAAACAAATGAAAACAATGGAGGATGTCTTAGAGAAAGATTCAATGCAATACAGAACAGTTTATACCCAACAGGCAAAAGCTCCACTTCACAGGAAAAAAAAACAAAAACAGCCGT
>NC_063372.1:4215418-4233166 GCF_021869965.1 Rhincodon typus
AAAGCACTACCAAAAGGGATTATGAAAGGACATTTGCAAAGAACATCAAAAATCAGTATTAGGAAATTTTATAGTTACTAAAGGGAAAGTGGGTGGTTAGAAGCAATGCTGGCCCACGAGGGAATGAAAGTGGAGATAGTCAAATGGCTATGGGGAAAAAAAAATGGTGGTGATCATGTTGAATGATTACTTTGCCTCACAGTGTTTACAGTAGAAAAGGAGGATAGCTTACCAGAAGTTGTGGGGAAAATAGTGGATCGAGGATAGGGATTAATGCAAGTGAAACACTGATAACAAGGAAATTATTGGAACTAAAGGACGGACAAATTCTCAGGACGTGATGGTTTCCAGAGGGTGTTAAAGGAAGCAGGGGAGCACACTGCAGACACACTAACTATAATCTTTCAGAGTTCCTTAGGTCCAGGGGTGTCCCTCTGGATTGGAGGAAGGCAGAATGACGTGCAATTTAAGACTGGTGAAAGAGGAAAACCAGAGGATTACAAACTAGTTAGCTTAACATCTGTGGTAGGGAAATTGAGAGAGTCTTCCATCAAGGATGGGTAACTAAACACATCAAATTTTCAATTAATCAGAGAGAACCCACATGAATTCATGACAAGTAGGTTGTGCCTGACAAAAAAAAACTTCACTGAATTCAGTGAAGAGGTTACTAAGGTGGCAGATGCTGTTTATATCAAACGCCTTCTAGAAATTCATAAAGTTCCACAGAAGGTAGAAGCACTCAAATGAGAGGAAATTACTTACAATTGTTGGGAAATTAGTTGAGTAGCAGGTGACAGAAAGTAGGGATAATGGGTAAATATGCAAATTGGCAGTATATGACCAGTGGTGTCCCACAAGGAACGTGTCAGGATCCCAATTATTCGCATTTTTATTCGCCATCATGATCAGCGGTCCCTCGGAGTCATCCCGAAAGCAAAAGATAGACGAGGATAAGTCCACAGGTGGCCGTACAGACCGATGCAACTTCCACAGATTCAACCAACTTTTACCCAAGTGCAGCAATGAGAAGCGGTGGGTGGGGCGCTGGTGTGGCAGTGCATGCCTTTTCACCTGGCTTCCGCCTTTCCCCCCCAGTGAGTCTCAAGGTGCTCAATACCTTCCCGGATGCTCCTCCTCCGCTTTGGGCCAGTGATTCCGAGGTGTCAATGGAAATACCACACTTTGTCCGTGAGACCTCGAGGGCATCCCTGAAACGTTTCCTTTGTCCACCAAGGGCTCACCCTATCGTTTCAGACCTGGAGTAGACCACCTGCTTGGTGGTCTCATGTCAGATGCGGATGACGTGCCCAGCCCATCAAGCACGGTGAAAGTGCTTAGATGCTGGAAACGTTGGCACGTCCATCTTCCCAGCAGATTCACAGGATCTTGTGCAGGCAGCATTGGTGGTACTGTTCCAGTGCCTTGAGGTGCTCCCTGTAGAGACAGCCATATAGGAGAGGGAAAACCACAGCTCTGTAGACCATGAGCTTGGTGTCGGATTTGATGTCCTCAAAACCCCTTTTTCTCAGGTGGCCCAAGTCTGTGCTAGCACACTAGAGGCAGTGCTGGATCTCATCAATATGTACTTTGGTCAACAAGACACTCAAGGTATTGACCACTTTCAATGTTCCCCAAGGCCTCCCCATGGACTTTGATGATCAGGGGTTCGCTCTGCAATGCCAGGCCATGTTGGTGGAGGACCTTTGTCTTGTGGATGTTCAGAGCGAGACCCATGCTCTCATGCCTCCGTAAAAAAGGCACTGACAATAGTCTGGAGTTTGCACGTTTGCAAGCATCATCTGTCTACTGCAGCTCACCGACACTGGTTGGGGTGACTTTGGTTTTGGCTTTGGCTGGAAAGCAGTAGGGGTTCAATAATTTCCCACTAGTTCTCTATGTTAGCTCTACTCCAGCAGGAAGTTTGTTGGCAGTGAGGTGAAGCACTACGGCAAGGTAGATTGAGAACAGTGTTGGGGTGATGACACCGGTCTGAACAGGGAATGGGTCAGTGGTAGAGACATTTGTCATTACCATGACTTCCATGTCGTCGTGCAGCAGGTGAAGGATGGTGACAAACTTCACGGTGCAACCAAAGTGGAGAGGGACGCTCCATAATGCTTCCTAATTGACAGCATCAAAGGCCTTTGGAAGGTCAAAAGGTGGCCATGTACAGGGGTAGGTTCTCTTCTCTGTATTTCTCATGCAGCCATCACGCAGTGAAAATCATGTCCATTGTGCCCCTCCATGGCCAGAAGCCACACTGCAATTCTAGGAGTTCCTCAGCCATAGGGTAGAGATGGCTGAGGAGAACCTTGGCAATGACATTTCCAAGTGTCAACAACAGGAAGATGCCCTTAAAGTTACCACAGTCAGACTTGTTCCCTTTTGTGAAAATGCTCACGGATGTAGCATTTTGAAGCTGTCCTGGGATGCTTTCCTCTTTCCACATAAGGCAGACAAGCGTGTGTAGCTGCAGCAGGAGCTTTTTGCCTCAGCACTTCAGTGCCTCAGGGTGGAAGTGTCTGCTCCAAAAGCCTTGTTGTTCTTGAGCTGGTTGATGGCCTTCTCTGCTTAGTGCGGGGCTGGGGTGTTGCTGAGCTCGTGGCATGTAGCATACTGTGGAATGCGGTCAAGGATGCTCAAATCAACAGAGCCCCGGTTGAGGAGGCCTCTGAAATGCTCCCACCAGGTTGTGTGATGGCTTCTTTATCTTCGATTAGAGTCACTTTGACCCTGGCCAGCAGTGGTGTGGGGCCTTGGGTGTTTGGTCCATATGTGGTCTTGACAGCACAGGAGAAACCCTGCACATCATGGTTGTCAGCCATTCGTTGGGTCTCCGGTGCTTTCTCCACCCGACCTGTTCTTTACGTCACAGGTTCATCATTGGACCTTTGCCTTCAGTTACCTGTAGGTCTGCCTTTTCTCTTCCAAGTGCATTTGCTGGTTAACACTCAAATGCCATGCGCTTCTGGTTTCAGTTCTTGGATCTCCTGGTCATACTCATCAAACCAGTCTTGGTGTTTCTTGGTTAAGTAACTGAATGAGTTTTGCAGGCATTAACGATGGTGGCCTTGAGGTAAGACCAGAGGCTATTGGAATCCTGCGACATGGTATCACCAAGGGTCACTAGGTTTGAGAGAAGAGCTGGTTGCATGAGGCTCTCTTTTGCTGGGTCTGAGTACCACAATGTTGAGCTTTTTTGCAGCACTGCTTCTGTTGTCTCCACTGCAGCAGGGCTACATTTACGTTGATCCTAGCTTGGATCAGGTGATGGTCCGTCCAATTATGGCAGATGGAGTTCAATGTAAGCAAGAGAGAGGCTATCCATTTTGGACCAAACAAAAAAGTAGATCAGGGTGCTTTCTAGATGGTATGAAGTTAAATACAATGGATGCCCAAATAGATTTGGGGGTTTAGGTGCATAGATTTTTAAAGCATCATAAACAAGTGCAGAAAATAATCAAGGCAGCTAATAGAATGCTGGCCTTTCTGTTTAGATTATACAAAAACAATCTGTGCTGCAGCTCTTCAAAACCCTGGTTAAACCCCACTTGGGAGTACTGAGAGCAAATCTGGGCACCATATCTTAGGAAGGATATAGTGGCCTTGGAGGGAGTACAACATAGGTTTACAAGAATGATATGTGGACTTCAGAGCTTATACAAATTAGACCGGTTTTCTCTAGAATTTAGAAGGTTATGGAGTGATCCGATCAAAGTCTTCAAGATATTAACAGGAAAAGACAGGGTCGATAAAGGGAAACTATTTCCACTGGTTGGGATTCTAGAACCGGGGCACAGTCTGAGAATGAGAGCCAGACCGTTCAGGAGAGATGTTAGGAAGCACTTCTACACACAAAGGGTGGGAGATGTTTGAAAGTCTCTTCCACAAATGGCAGTGGGTGCTAGATCAGTCGTTAATTTTGAGAGATAAATTTTTGTTAAGCAAAAGGTACTTAGGTTTATGCACCAAAGGCAGGTATATGGAGTTAGGCCGCAGATCAGCCATGATCTCACTGAATGGTATAACAGGCTCAACGGGTTGAATAGCCTAGTCCTGTTACTATGCTCTTAAAAAGATAAGAGGTACAAACCCAGTTCAGCTGAAAAGTTTGGAAAGGTTACTGTTGCCCTACCCAGAGGAACAAAGTTATATTAAAAAAATGACAAGCGAGTAGAAAGAGGAAGAAAGGAATAAACATGCAAAGGCAAATCATGTGTTTAGGATGAGTGAATTAAAAGAGCCCAGTTTCATCATATGACAGCATCTCTCATGTGAATCATTTGACTTTTTAAAAACCTCTCTCCTTTCAGTATCTTTCAATGTGGTTCACCAGGTAGATCAGTTGGAGTTTTACACTCTTTCACAGCTACGGTTTCAAGATCAGAGATTAGTTTTGCTTGCCTGTCTCTTAAGAAAGAGAAGTATTGTTCCCGTAGATCAGGGGACATGCAGATGATTTGCTTAACAGGCTAGCATGTGAAACAGCTTGGCAAAGCAGTCCAAACTAAGTCTCAAAGTGAAGGAGGAGAGGATGAGTGATCAAGCAATAAACACTTGTATTTAAGAGCAGTTATTCTTGTTGCAAATGTCTGAGCTACAAAATAATTTTCCCTGCAGTGACTTACAGGACAAACAAATTTGTATTTATGTAGCATCTTATATGATCTCAGGACACCCTAAAAGTACTTATACCTTATTGAATACATTTTCAAGTATAGTCACTGTCATATAGTGAGAAATGCACCAGCCAATTTGGGCAAAGCAAGGTACCACAAATTTACATTGCGTAGGCAAGTGTCTACCCTCTGATGAGCAGTTCCCTTCTGAACTTGTGGACGCACAAGAAAACAGAACAGCTGTTCAGTGCTTTTTTTTTTGCTGACTTGCGCACGTGTCCTCTCCTTTGTGCAATATGATAAATTGATGTTGTTATCCTCCAATCCCCAATACAAATGGTTCTCAGATCAGTCAGCTCAAAAGACCAGGATCTTCCAGGGAGGTCTGATGCCCATGCTCATCTCAGGTTTAAGAGGGATATGAGCCAAATGCAGGCAAAAGGGACTAGTTCAGTTTAAGAAACTTGGTCAGAATGGACAAGTTGTATACCTCTATGAATAACTCTTCTCTCACCAAATAATGATGCCGTGGCTGTCAGTGACTCCATATGGTTCCGAGACAGAGAAGAGGTTCCTGACACTGTTCACCTTTGCTTTCCCCACCACCCCCAAGAGTAAATAGTTGCTCATCCCTAATTGCCCTCTTGATCAGTGTGTCTTTCTCAGGCATGTCAGAAGGGCTTTTAAGAGTCAGCCGCATGGCTGTGGGTCTGGAGTCATGTAGTCCAGACTGAGTAACGGATGAAAAAAAATCAATGATGAAGAACATGACCAAACCAAGTGGGTTGTTGCTATAAATCACTGATGACTTTGAGTCAGTATATTCCATTGTTTGTAGAGAATGTGTCTCTGTCCATGAATATACGGGAAGGCTGTTATTAAAGTGGAACGGGGCAAAAAAGATTTACAAGGATGTTACTGAGACCAGAAGATTTGATTATAAGGAGAGGCTGAATGGTTTGGGGCTGTTTTCTCTGGAGCATAGGAGACTGGGAGGTGACCTTATAGAGGTTTATAAAATCATGAGGGGCATGGATAAGGTGAACAGCCAAGCCTTTTCCCCAGGGTAGGGGAATAGAGGGCATAGGTTTAAAGGCGAGAGGGGAAAGATTTAATAAAAAAAAGGGGACCTGAGGCGTAACTTTTTCCACACAGGAGGGTGGTGCATATATGGAACGAGTTGCCAGAGGAAGTAGTATAGCTATGTACAATTACAACATTTAAAAGACATTTGGACAGGTACATGAATAGGAGATGTTCAGAGGGATACGGGCCAAATGCAGGCAAATGGGACTAGTTTAGTTTAGGCAATCTGTTCGGCACAGACAAGGTGGGCTGAAGGGCTCATTTCCATGCTATATGGCCAACATGGCGAGAGAAATGAGAGAACAAAATACAAGGATTTCACCACACCCAGAGAAGATAACCAGAGCACGCCTGCCTACTGCAATCTGCTGCTGTCCTGATCCTTTCAAGGATTGCACAATTGAGAGTGGAGAACACAAGTGCAAAGCAGCATTATACTTTTAGAAGTATAGAGTAACAAGTGGAAATTATTTCAAAACCCAACCTCTAGTTATCACTTTAAAATGGAAAGCAAAATCCACTTAGTGCCAATCTCTCACACTTTCATTACTCCGACGCAGTAGCAAGAACTACAGATACACATGCTAAAGGAGGACAGGCAATTAATGCTGGCTAGCCAATGATTCCCCACATCCCACAGGTGAATTTAAAAAAAAGCCTTGAGTTTCTTGCTCCTCCCATGGACCAACGTTGTGAAAAGATGTCGCCTGCAAATATACGTAGACAACTTTCCAAATACCCAGATCCAAACAGCTCAGCCCATAAGGGTTTAGCAATCATGCTCTATTTGTGCCTATATTTCACATTCATTTATTAATTCATTTCTTGGGCTGGAGGCGGAAATAGACAAGTTAGATAAATCTTAACATGGTAAATAAATCCAAAAATTAGGCTACCAAAATTAGTGGCAATGGAATTTTAAAGTTTTATAGTCTGCAACAGTGACTAAATTTCTAAAAAGTATTCAATTGGTGGTTGAGCACTCTGGAGCATTATACAGCGCCAGTCTTCATCTCCTTTCACATAGTGAACAAAAAAAATGCAACTTTACAGAATAAAATTGACAATAAGCTCAAAACAATTAAGTCATGCTTCAAAGACCAGAAAGCTGTAATTTTCAGTTGGTGTCAACTTAGCTGATTTCAACTGGGTTGTTGTTGAGAGGGGGGAAAATGACTCCAAATACATGGGAGCAATAGCACCATCAAGAACATGATTGAGGGCACATGTATGAACAAGCAAGAGTAAATGCAAAAAAAAAACAAAAACAAAACAGCTTCTGCTTGAGCCAGCAATCCAGAAGATATTTATACTCCTTTTCTCAAGAGGTGGCAGTTCATACTGGTATTTGTCCGGCAGGGACCAGCACACCTTCTATGTCAAAGTTTAACAGCAAGTATATGCAATCCAAGTAACGTAAGAGGAAAACAAAACAAAAAAAAAACATGTTGCAGCTCAATCTCTCTTCAACCTGCATCTATATAGAACCACTCAACTAGCACATCCTGGATTATCTTCATTATCCCAACCTATCAACATCAACTGTAACCAAATCGACTATCACCGCAGAGGATTTATCCTGTACTTTAGTAGCCTGTATTGCTGGTGCTTTTCTCAAGCAAAATCATCATGTGCCAGATTTCTGATTCTCAAGATTTAAGTGAACAAAGCTAGAACTCAACTGTAGCATTTCCAGACAATGTTATGTTGTGCCGTTTTAAAGAAAAATGCAGCAGTCTAGACTGGCTATGCAAGGCTCTGGAGTTCTTGAAAAGACAGGAGAAGTGCATCAAATGACACAGCTGATCATTTGAAAAAACGTCCTTCAAAATTTAAACAAAAAATTGTAACATTGAAAACAAATGAACCAGTGCACAAATTCTAAATTCTGAGCCACAAGCTCCCCATGCAATTATTTTGCTGTCTTCAAGTAAACTTGAGCTCACTGTAAAATCAACTAAGCCTGAAGGAAGGTTTGATTCAAACAAATGACTTGTGGGACACACTTACCTTAACTGGGCTTTCATGGTGTCTGTGCTTAGGCTGAACATGTGCATCCCCCTTCTCAAACATCATTTTCAAGCTGTTCAGTGGGACATTAAACTTCTCAATTTTAGAGGAGACTGTCAAATCTTGTGCTGTTCCATTCTCCACTTCGTTCCCCTCTTTAGAAAGAATTCTTTCCATCTTTAACTCAGCCTGGCCTTCACTCTCTGTACCAGGATAAGGAAATCTGCTCAAGACCCCTGGGCTCCTGGGAGACTTGACTCTCGGGGTAGTCTCCAAATTCTGATCCGACTCACTTAGAGGCACAAAGCTGGAGTATGCTTTTGGGCTGACAGCAGCGATCTGAGCCCGGGAATCTGCACGATTAATTCTGACAGGCGATTTTGGAAGCACTGGTTGTGCTGTGGAATTTTCTGGAATTTCCCACTTCTTTTTCAAGATGCTCAATGTCCCTTTCCTCAGGGTTGGGGGAAGATTTTCAGTGTTCTGCAAGAAGACAGAATTTGAAACCCATTACAGAGAAGGAATAGCCAAGCATGGATTCAAAGTTTGGTCGTTGCTTTGCAAACAGGAAACAGTGCACGCGTACACACACAAAAACATACGTGTCACCAGTGCTTTGAGTTACTTAGGCAGCTGCAACCATTTACTGCTACAACTTGTACAGGCATTTCTCCCCTCAGGGCATAGCAGAAAATCAGGAAACCAAAGCAGGAAATGATAAAACAGCAGAGAATTTCCTTATAAGGAAAAAGGAAGAACAATGAAGGGAATTGTTAAGGATTTTACTTATCAAATTAAATGAGGACAACATAAAAGCTTTACTCCATGCAATCTAAGACAAGAAAAAGAGAAATTCAAGGGCAATTCAGTAATAAAAGGATGACCTGGTTTCAAATTTCCAGCAAATACAGAGGTTTCAAATTTGCCATTTCAATTTTAGGAGAGCAATGCCTATAATGCTCCCCCAACTTTATACGCATACTTTGAACTGTACTCCAAATACCAAGCAAAGTGCAGCCAATGTATCTAGCAGCAGTTCACAAGATCGACAGATGCAGAGAACAAAGTTGTCTCTGTTGCTGCTGGACAAATTGCTGGCTTTAGGTTTACTAGTTAACAACCTGAGCAGAAAGTTTTGCTCATTGGCTAGCCTTTTAGCCACTGGAAATTCAGTTTCCCAGCAATGGAATGTTACTACTTTAAAAAAAAAGCATTTTTTATCGTCGATTTATCACACTGGGACATAGCTACTTATTGCTCATCTCTAGTTATTTTACAAACAGAAGACAGGAGCAGGAGGTGGCCATTCAGCCCTTCAAGCCTGCTCCACCATTCTTCACGATCAAAGCTGATCATCCAACTCAATAGCCTAATCCTGCTTTTGCCCCGTAACCTTTGATCCCATTCGCCCCAAGTGCTTTATCTAGTCACCTCTTGAATACATTCAATGTTTTGGCATCAACTGCTTCCTGTGGTAATTAATGCCACAGGCTCACCACTCTTTAGGTGAAGAAATGTCTCATCTCTGTCCTAAATCATCTACCCCAAATCCTCATACTGTACACCTAGTTCTGGACACACCCACCAATCAGGAACATCCTCCCTGCAGCTACCCTGTCCAGTTCTGTTAGAATTTTATAAGTTTCTGAGATCACCCCTCAGTCGTCTGAACTCCAGCGAAAACAATCCTAACCTAGTCAGGAACAAAAACAAAGTTGCTGGAAAAGCTCAGCAGGTCTGGCAGCATCTGTGAAGATAAAAAAAAACGAGTTAACGTTTCGGATCCGGTGACCCTTCCTCAGTACTTTGTTTTTGTTCCCGATTTACAGCACCCACAATTCTTTCGGTTTTTATTTAGTACCTAACCTCGTCAGTCAAACCATCCTCAGAATCAGCCTGGTAAACCTTCGCTGCACTCCCTCAAAAGCAAGAGTATCCTTCCTCAGTAGTGGTGGTCGATATTTTTGTATTAAAGAATCGAGCACAAAGATGTTAAACTGAGGCCACATGAAGGTCAGACAGGACAGAGGCATTAGTCTCCTTTGAAAGGGGAAGAACAAACTTGCATTTAAACAGCACCTTTTACAAATTCAGGATATTCCAAAGAATTTTACAGCCAATGCAAAATTAAGATGTAACAACTACTGTAATTAGGAAAAGCAGCAGGCTAGTTGCACACAACAGTTCTAGCTCAAAGGTAGGAGACAGTGGGTGGTGGTGGAGGGTTGCTTTTCAGACTGGAGGCCCGTGACCAATGGTGTGCGAGAAGGATCGGTGCTGGGTCCACTGCTTTTCGTCACTTATTTAAATGATTTGGATGTGAACATGGGAGGTATGGTTAGTAAGTTTGCAGATGACACCAAAATTGGTGTAGCGGACAGTGAAGAAGGTTACCTCACAGTACAACAGGACCTTGATCAGATGGGCCAATGGGTGGCAGATGTAGTTTAATTTAGAGAGACGTAAGGTACTGCATTTTGGAAAGGCAAATCAGGGCAGGACTAGTACACTTAAAACGGTAAGGTCCTGGGGAGTGTTGCTGAAGAAAGAGACCTTGGAGTGCACGTTCATAGTTCCTTGAAAGTGGAGTCACAGGTAGATAGGATAGTGAAGGTGGTGTTTGGTCTGCTTGCCTTTATTGGTCAGGGCATTGAGTATAGGAGTTGGGAGGTCATGTTGAGGGTGTACTGGACATCAGTTTGACCACTTCTGGAATACTGTGTGCAATTCCAGTCTCCCTACTATGGGAAGGATGTTGTGAACCTTGAAAGGGTTCAGAAAAGATTTACAAGGATGTTGCCAGAGCTGGACGGTTTGAGCTATAGGGAGAGGCCAAATAGGCTGGGGCTATTTTCCTGGAGCGTCAGAGGCTGAGGGGTGATCTTATAGAAGTTTATAAAATCATGAGGGGCATGGATAGGGTAAACAGACAAGGTCTTTTCCTCAGGTGGGGGCATCCAAATCTTAAGCCTATGCCCTCTAGTTAAGAGGGGAAAGATTTGAAGAGGGACCTAAGGGGCAACTTTTTCCACACAGAGGGTGGTGCGTGCATGGAACAAGGTGCCAGAAGGAAGTGGAGGAGGCTGGTACAATTACAACATTTAAAAAAAAAGCATCTGGATGTGTATATGAATAGGAAGGGAAGGGATATAAGCCAAATGTAACAAGATTTATCTAGGATATCTGATCGACATGGACGAGTTGGACCAAAGGTTCTGTTTCTGTGCTGTACATCTCTGTAACTCTGACTCTTAAGCAGAGTTGTGATTTTGTTTTTTAAAAATTAATATTGGCCAAAAGGATAAATATCATTCAGGGACACTGGGGAGAACGTCCTGCCTTTCCTTTAAATACAAGGATTTTTTCCGATCCACAGGATCAGTTTAACTATCAGTGCAAAAGACAGCATCCCTGACAGTACTGCACTGGAAAGGTTAGCCTGGATTATTGGCTCAGGCCTGTAGGGTGGAATCTGAACCCGTAAGCTCCTGACTTCAAGGCTAGGTCTCCTATAATTATTTCTTTAACGTGCATGATCTATTCATTTAAGTCCGTGGGCCATTAAATTGTTTCATACAACTTTGCAGTGAGAGACTGATTTGTGCGTGAGAGCATTGATTGCTTAATGGCTTAGATGGAACTTTGGTCAGATGGTGTTAATATGAACAAGCGGGAGTTTTAATGACAATCAGCAATGAGCAGAGTGGAGATGGATGCTCTATCAAGAGCTATCTAATAGGAAATTTTCCCCACCCCTAGCCAGTAGTCATATGAACCATCACTAATCCTGCCACACCCTGAGTAACAGAAGAGGCCAGAGAGGTCACAGGGCCCCCACATCCACAAATCATGGACAGCGAAAGAATCTACTTTATCATTATCCTATCTTTGTCTTTAAAAGTGAAGGCATATCACTACAGCAAGGGTGAACAGGTTCAATAGTAACTCTCAAGGGAATTCAAAAACTACTTATTACTTGAAGGCAATTTGGCAAGGGAGTGGGACCAATCTCACAACTCTTTCAAAGAGCTAGCACAAGCACAATGGGCTGAATGGCCCTGTTAATTTCTGTGAAATGGTACAGTTAATTAAATTTAAAATTGAGCAGCCCCCATGGCAGAGTATCACTACCAAGTGGTATAGAGTTACATTACAGAAATAAAGTTGGCAATTTCAGTCCTCAACACGTTCACAACAGCCAATTCCAATCAAAGCAACCCACTGGTGTCAGGCCAGATGGGGGTAAATCAGATGGGAATCTGGAGCTACTGTAGTTCTTTGGTAACTTCCGCTGCATGAAGGAGGAATCAAGCTTCTCAGTAATGCCTTCCCCAGTACAAGTTGATAATATTTAGGCTGCTGAATCATAGACCACTTGTGATAGAATACCAAGGGTACAGCCAGTGTCCTTGAAACCATACCCCATCAAAGGTTAAAGGAAGAGCACTGGGAAAATTAAGGGATGGGAAGGAGGAGGAAGGGAAGAAGGAAAATATTGTAGTGTCAAGCAATTTGACCTTAAATTATTTTTGCTTTCTACCATGTCCAAAATATGGGTGGTTGATTCTGATCCATCCTAGCATTATACAACAAATAAGCCAAGCTCTACAACAATTTTTGAACATCTGCACAGCAATCCAGCAAGCTATATCCACTGTCAAAAATAAGCTATTTTTACAGCATACACAGTACAACTGTATACACTGTCAGATCTGTAGATGAATTTGCTCCCAATCCTACCAGATACTACATAGTACTACAGAGCTTTGCAAAGGCTACATCTTTAGTTATAAAAGAGTTCCAGATGCAATCTCAGTCTGCCAAGTCAGCTGCAACAACAGGAAGGCACAAATGGACTCCGTAATCCTTCCCATCACCCCCCAAACCACAGTTGGAGAAAGACACCTAGTGACACATGGATGCTGGGTCAGGATAATTTAATAAACTGCCAAAATCCCCCCAAAAATGTATCTACTTGTATCAGTTTTTTTTAAAAAAAAAAAAAAACAGGCTTCAGAATCTGTTCTTGCCACAGCTTGCCCAATGAATGTAATGCTTGCTGCAAAAGACTTGTATAGTATACGCTCCTTATGCTTCCTACTCCAACAATGTTACACACTGTTTCTCAAAATCCACGGTATGCCTCTTAGTATCCTTTGTTTGGCCTGGAGAAATATATTTTGAAAATTACAATTTTCCAAGAAATTTCCTTTAGATTTTCCCAACGTAATGCAAAGAATTTCATAGCCAATCCAGGCTATACCAGTAAACTGAGTCTTGACTCCTGTGCAATGCTGTCATCTGTAGCTGAAAAATAGTTCAAACAACAAATTCAAAAACTGGCACAATTTCAGAAATATCTTGTGGATGTAAAGTTTGGCAGTTAGTTATGTTTTATACTTGGTGACTCATTTCCTGTCATCACATCTTTCACGTAATGGACATGTAACAAGCACATAAGCAGGCTATAAGCAGGCTTTAACCAGCAAAGCTTACTGATTCAGCAGTATTGGTCAAGTGGAAGAGTTAAGGCTACTGACATTAGAAGTTAATGAGGGCCCTCTTGCACCCCAGTGGTAGCATCCCTACCCCTGGAATGGGAAACCTGGGTTCAAGTCCTATCTGCTCCAGAGGTGGGTAATAACATCTCTGAACAGGTTGATTAGAAAAATAGGTAAAATAATAACAAAGTTAATGACATCATTGATATGGTGGGATATGATAATTGTGTGGAAGGGGTTGGGCAATGGATCAGACACACACTAATTTTTCCTGTTAACATCCTCCATTTCAACTTGCACAGCAGAATCTAGATGGCAAATCAGGTTGAGGTCATAATTGATTACAACACTGCCCTAATTCACTTTCCAGCAGAATTTCATCAGGGTTAAAAACAAACATTGGGAATTTGGAAAGTAAAACAAAAAACAAGAGGCAAACTTTGATTCAGCACTAAAAGAAAAGGCACAGAACCATATCTGGCAACTACATATTAATAACAGGAGTAGGCCGTTAAGTCCCTTCAACTTGTTCTGCCAGTCAATTAGATTATGGTTAGCTTGTTTCTCAACTCCATCCATCTGCTTTGGCTCCTTGGTGGGCCAAAGCGCATAAATTGGGTGGGGGGGGGCGGGGGCGGTGTTGGAAAACAAAAAAGAGAAATAGGCCGAAAAGTAGTTGCAAAGTGTAAGAGTCCTTGTCAAAATACTAAAACTTTATGAAGTGATTTAGGTTCTATAGACTAGCTAATCTTGATGTTTTCCAATACTATATTCATAAACAGAGATCAAGATGAATGATGAATACTCATTTAAGTCTGTTGCAATAGTTTAATTCACAAATGTCCTTTTTTCCTCATGCATTTTAAGTTATAATTGACATTTAGAAAAGCAGGAAGAACAAGGTTGCCCCAGTAGCTGCTGTGATTGCTATTAGATTAATAATTTAAAATTAGCATCAAGTAACAGGTCTCTCTCTTCAACATAATGTTCAAAAGGTAAACTTAGAATTGAAGGTTAGTTATAAATGCACCAGTTTGCAATTCATTAACACAAGGTGCTTATGCTCCTTTCATTTTCCCCACAATGAGTTTGAAAAAGCTAGATAAAACCTGGAGGAATTAAAAAGGATTACTGGATAAACTCAGATTGAGGCCCACCTCACAAATTTAACTCTTCAAAACCAAGTAGCCACTTAACCCTGTGAATGTTATCTGGTAACCATTCAACATTTAATACATGCCCTGGAACCTCCCCCCCAAAAAAAAACACTTACCATTAACAAGAAGATTCCTAGGTGTACATATTTTGTAGGGGTGCAGGTTCAGTGGGATGAAGGGAAACTTGTGCTAAATGAGACCTCAACTGGGATCATTGTTTTACAATTCTTAAACACTTAAAAAAAAATAAATTTTTTTGAAACTTACTTAACCATGTAATTTCCCCAAGATCCAATAACTTTCTTCTATTTCTCTTGTTTTAAAATATTTTTGTGGCCTAAACAGATACAAAACTATTAAATATTCTTTCTGCCAATTTCTTCTTCCTCTAACCTTGTCTCAAATAGGTTGTGATCCTTCCAGTCTCACACTGTCCAAGCTTCCTTGTGCAAAAGATAGGAGTGCTAATAAGTTTTTAAGACACCACAACCAAACTGGACTCCAATCTTCAAACAAACACACTAACATAGGTCATTGGATACCCAGCAGAAATGCTGGTCATTTTTTTCTGGTCTACTTCAGTAAGCTTGAGATCAATTGTCACACCTCTACCAATTAACTCAGCACAGCAACCAAATCTGGGATTCACCTGATCCAAATGCCCTAGCTACTACTGATCTAATTTAGTAACCTGATTTTTGGAAGCCAGAAATTAACTACTTAACCTTTTCCCTCCCAGGGGCCCTTGTTCTTCCTGCTTTTTCATTTTAAAAAGATCCAGAAAGAAAAATTCCAAGCTTAACATACTAGGTTCTAAATTAACTATGGTGTTCTTTGCAACAAGACAGAGGTTTCAATCCTGCAGACTACTTCAACAAATTCAAAGGTATTAACTAGTACAAATGAATCTTCGGAGGAGCTTTTGCTCAGTAGATTTATACAAGGAGGAAGTTACATATAATTCAACTCCTCTGCATTAGATTCTGGTGGCAAAATATTTCCTCACCAATAGCCCATTTTGGCTTTGTTCTCTGTATTTGTAGATCAGTTATCTTTATTATAATTTAGGGGATTTTAGGGAAGGTGATGGCCTAGTGTTATTATCACTAAACTATTACTCCAGGGATCCTGGCAATGCTCTGGGGACCTGGGTACAAACCCTGCCATGGCAGATGGTATAAACTAAATTCAATAACCATCTGGAATTAGGATTCCAAGAATGACCATGAAACCATTGTCAATTGTCAGGAAAAACCCAGCTGGTTCACCAATATCCTTTAAAGAAGAAAACTGCCATCCTCACCTGGTCTGGTCAACATGTGACTCCACACTTCTCAGAATCCCCAGTGCAGAAAGAGGCCATTCACCCCATTGATTCATACTGACCCTCCGAACAGCATCCCACCCAGATCCAGATTCCACATTATCCCTCGAACCCTCCATTTCCCATGGCTAACCCACCTAACCTGCACGTCTCTGGACACTATGGACAATTTCCCATGGCCAATCCACCTATCCTGCACATCTTTGGACTGTAGGAGGAAACCAGAGCACCTGGAGAAAACCCACACACATGGAGAGAACATGCAAACTCCACACAGACAGTCACCAGAGGCTGGAATTGAACCCAGGTCCCTGATGTTGAGAGACAGCAATGCGAACCACTGTACCACCATATCAACCATTAAGTGCTCACCCCCACTGCAATTTGTCATAACATGCTATCAGTACGTGTGGTAGCGGTGGGATTCGGACCCACACCTCTTTAGAGGCTGCAGCGTAAATGCCACGCCTTAGACTGCTTGGCTCTGCTCCCACACAAATTACTATTCAGGGCGGGATTCGATCCCAGGTCCCCAGAACATTATCTGGGTCTCTGGATCAACAGTCCAGCAATAATACCATTAGGCCATCACCTCTCTTGACACTTAATTGCCCAGCGGGCAGTTAGGGGTGGGTAATAAATGCTGGCTTGGTCAGTGACGCCCACATCCCGTGAATGAATCAAAAAAATTATAAAACAGGAAAAGGATCCTCTGCAGGCATTTCAATCCTTTGGTTTGTTGGGGAGGAACAATTTTGGAGATGCGGATGTGGTAGAGAACAAGGACTACAATAACTGCACAATGATGCCAGGGAACAAACGTGCAGCTCTCTCAGTTCCTGCTGGCACTGCACTGGAACAAGTGAAATATCTTCCAACAGTTGTGCAAACTACATTCACTTTTTCTCCATGACTTCAGGTTTGTTAACCAAGTTTTAAACATTTAAACCCATATCACTGTCCTCCAATAGTACAACGCAACTAACAAACACAGTGCATGATTTTTCTTGGGTCAATGCAAAGATATTCGATTGACCACTCAGTAGATGCTCTGGAGAAATTAATTCAGATAGATGTGCATAGCTATCCTGTCAGAACATGTGAAAAAGTTATGAGAATGTGACTACCCTGGGATAGTAATCAGAAGAACCACTTACTGATCATGCACACTATAATTCCTGATTAGCGAGAGCATGTACAAGATTGCAAAAAACTCCAAATTCCAAAAGCGTATGATTACTTTTAGCTAGCACGTTTTCATTGAGTAATTGCAGCTCAATGTACATTCTCTGCACATGCAAAGAAGCAGAAATAAAACACTGAACCAATCTGAAAAGGTGCACCTACCCCTTTCTTTCGTTCACTGCTTGCTTCCTCTGCCGCTTTCTGATACCTGAGGGGAAAGAGACTGGGAATAATATGAATCAAACCACAGAAGAATTTTGGCACAGAATGCTGAATGCCTCATTAGACCATTCGTTAATGAGGTGGGACTTGACGTGTAAACTGTACAAATCCGACACCTACATTGTTGTTATTGAGCAAACAGTCACGCTATAATGCTTCAGAGTCTCTTCCCTCGTGTGTTTTTGACAACTATTTTCAATACAATTGAAAAAGAATGAAGGTGGGAGTGGAAAGGCAGCAAGAGAGCGTAGTGCAAAGAAAGGTGATAGATTCCAAAGTACTGGTCTACGGATCTCAATGGGAGATTTCTACAACAGGATTTTGGTTTCACTGGACTTGAGTGGAGAAAATAAATTCAAGTTCCAGCTGCTGCTTACCAATATGGGTACAAATCTGAAACCAAGACAACAAGTAGGAACCACTCCAAGCTTTATCATAACGTCAGGTTCCTTGACATTTGCTGTCTAAACCTCTCTTGACTGAAAAAAATCTGGCTGATGAACTTGCAGTTTATTACTTGCATCCCCCAAGCTCCCTCTTTGTTTAATGTTAGATCGGATGGAAGCATGGAGTTCCAGTAATAATTCTAAAATAGTTTTTAAGAAGCAAACAAAATCTCACTTCTCCCTCCACACATTAAT
>NC_063372.1:4233266-4238834 GCF_021869965.1 Rhincodon typus
CCTTTTATTTACTTTTTCATTTTTGTCCCCTCTCAAAAGCCCTCAGTATTCCTGTTGATTCTTAACATCTAATTTCATAATTCATCTGTCTACAGTTAAACTTGCAATTTTAGAAATGTAACTTGTAGACTAAATTGCATGTAAAACTTTAATGCCTAAGGTGTTAAAATAGAAATATTTGGTAGAGGAGGTGATAAACAAACCTAGAATAATTATATTTTAGTGTTTATTTAATGAGGTCAAGATCGGAAGCGAGAACACTTAAACAAAGCATGATCCCTCTCAAATTGGCAAAACAACCAAAAGGTTGACACTTATCAAAAATAGGCTAAAAGGCATTGGTAAACAAAAAGGAATTCCACTGTGGGATCAGCAAATCTGGAAAAAGGGCTATAAGCTCCATTAGAGATATAAATTATTTGTAACGGGTACAAAACCAAAAGGGGTTGTTTTGAAAGTAGGATATTAGTTTCTATTTTTTAAAAAAGAAGTCATTATATAGGATTGTGAATCAGTCTCAAGCTTAAGCAGGAGTCAGCAGCACAATGACAACAGCTTGTTATTGAGCGTGGCTGGACATGAACCATGAGAACGAGGGAACTTTGAGGGTTAAACACAAATAGAAAAAGAGCGGAGGTCTTGAAGGCAAATTAGGATTACTCCTAATACTACACACTAGTGAGTACAGAAATAATAAGATTAAACAAATGAACACATGATGGAGAAATGGTATACAAGAAAGCTCTTATGAATTCTTGAATATTAGGACTGGTTATAAGACAAATGGGGCAGGGCCTGTAAATGGAGGACAGGTTACACCTTAGTGGTACTGGGACTAAAGATTCTCACAAGAAGGTTTGTTAGTGCTCCTGAGGAGGGGAGTGCTTAAAATAGCTTGTCAAGGATGAGAACCGGAGAGGGAATTCAGATAGGGACAGAAAAAAGCTGGTCCTGGAAGTAGAAAAGACAAACAAACATGCAATCAGTCAAAATACACAATATTAAAAAGGCAGAATGAAACTGGTACTCAATCTGAATGCATGCAGTGTTTACAAGGTAACCGAATTGACAGCACAAATCAGTAAACGGGTATGACATAGTTGCCATTACAAAGACAAGGCTGAAGGGTGACCAAAGCTGGGAACTGAATATTCAAGGATATTCAGCATTTAGGAAGGACCAGCAAAAAAAGGAAAAAGGAGATGAAGTAGGGTAGTACTGATCATAAGGGATGGATCGATGTATTAGCAAGATATTAGATTGGAAGATGATGATGCAGAATCTGTTTGGATGTGGCAAAGAAACAGCAAAAGGCAGCAAACATAAAACATTGGTTGGAGTTGTTCACCATTATTGTTTGGTGGCCTATAAAAAGTGTGGGGCACAGTATAAATGAGAAAAATAGAGGTGCATGTAACCAGGGTAATTCAGTAATCCTACATCTAGACTGGCAAGTCTTATGAACATGAATTCTAGGAACAAATAGTAAGAGATGGTTTTCTGGAGCAGTATGTTGAGCAACTAACTGGGAACGAGCTATTTTAGATCTAGTATTATGCAGTGAGAAAGAGTCAATTAATAATCTTATTATAAAAAGAACCTTTAGAGACAAGATTGACCATAATAAACATGCTGGAATTTTCCATTAGATTTGAAACCAACATAGTTCAATCCAAAACTGCGGTCTTAAATCTGAAGAAAAGGAAACTACTAAGGACAAGTTGTCACGGAAGATTGGAAAAATATATCAAAATGGTTATGTTAATAAGACAAGCAATGGTTTGTATTTAAAAGAATTTGCACATGGTTTGCAACAAACATACATGCCTTTCAAGACAAAGAAAAGCTACAAGAGACAAAGGGAATCAACCATGGCAAACAAAAAGGTAAAGATTCTATTAGCTCAAAAAAAAAGTATCAAGCATGAGAACTGGAAGTGTATTTGGATTTTCAGAAGGATTTCAATAAAAAGGTTCCACACAGATTAATAAACAAAATTAGAGCACAAGCAACAGAGGGTAATGCACTGGGACAGATTGGGAATTGGTTAACAGAAAGAAAAAGTCATTTTCAGGTTTAGAGGCTGTGATTAGTAGGAGACACAATGATCACTTTTTGGGCTCCATATGTTCAAAGTCTACATCAATGATTTCGCTGTGAGGACCAAAATGTTATATTTCCAAGTTTTGTGGATGACACTAAACTAGTTGGAAGAGAGAGTGTTGAGAGAACACTGCAGAGGCTTCAAGGAAATTTGGACAAGCTGAGGGAGTGGGTAAGAAAATGGCAGGTGGAACACAATATTTTGTGGTTATCCACTTTGACAAGAGGAACAAAAGTGCAGAATATTTCTCAAATGGCAAGAGATTGCAAAGTTTAATGCTTAAAGGGACTTGGGTGTCCTTGTTCATTAGTCACTGAAAGCTGAAAGGCAATTACAGCATGCAATTAGGAAAACAAGTGATATATAATGCAAAATACTGCTGATGCTGGAAATCTGGGGTGGGGGTCATGTGTGTGTGTGTGTCGGGGGTGTGTGAGTGTGTGAGTGTGTGAGTGTGTGAGTGTGTGAGTGTGTGAGTGAGAGAGAGAGAGAGAGAGAGAGAGAGAGAAGGAGAATGCTGGAGAAACTCAGAAGGTCTGGCAACACCTGTGGAAAGAGAAACAGAGTTAACATTTCATGTCCAATAGAACTAGGTTTGGAATAGGATTCACATTAGACTGAAAACATTAATTCTGTTTCTCTCTCCACAAATACTGCCAGCCCTGCTGAGTTTCTCTTTATTAAGGCTGATGATGTGTTGGCCTTCATTGCAAGATGATTTGAATACAGGATTAAAAGATATCTTGTTTAAGTTGCACAGAACTTGGGTGAGACTGTACCTGCAGTAGTGAATCTTTGGAATTCTCTACTCCAAGGGGCTGTGGAAGCTCAAACCATTGTTGATTAATGTTCAAGGTAAAGATTGATCAACAATTGATAGAGGTCAGCCATGATCTAGGACAGAGCAGGCTTGAGGGCTGAATGATCTATCCTCCTCCTATGTTCATTTGTAAAGTCCCAGACCTTACAACTGTGGGATAAAATGGAGTTTGTCGCAAGGAAGTACAGGAATCTTCAAGAGCCTGACAATTAGCCAAAGGCTTTCTGGAGAGAAGAGAAGAGGAGAGGAGAGAAACAAAGTAAAAAAAGGAAAGTTTCAGATGAAGAGTTTAGCTTAAAGTATGTGTTTAATGTGCTTTTCAACTTAGTAAGTATAAGGAAATTACCTAAGACAGTACTGCATTAGTAGTGGAGAGAGATAGTAGGAACTGCAGATGCTGGAGAATCTGAGATAACAAGGTGTAGAGCTGGATGAACACAGCAGGCCAAGCAGCATCATAGGAGCAGGAAGGCTGACATTTCGGGTACTTGTTTTTAATTTTTGTGTATCAAGTTTTTGTTTAAAACCACAACTTTGCGGCATAATTTCTTTCATTTAAATCACTGGGTGTTCAAATGTCTTTTAAAACATGAACTGTCTTCATAGAGATCATATCATGACAACTTCATGAAACAACACATGTTTTGGAGATTGATACGTTTCCAAATTTTGTTGCAAGAAAATAATCAAAATCCATTTCAACATCTGAACAGGCTACACATTACATGGAGCCCAGATGCCACACATTCTGAATTACTGGAGTCAAAAAATACAAGCACCATAGATGCTCAAAAAGGAAGCATCTGATGATTATCTTGGTAATGGTATGCAGTACTGTGCTCAACAGGGACAGGAAAATGCTGCTAAGTGATGATAAAGTTACCTTTCTGTGCTGTTTTTCCCTTCATCTTGACAGGGTAAAGACCATAAAGTTGCCATCTCACCAAACAGTGCAGCGAATGGTCTATTTCCAATGCCAACTCTAGCTGTGCATGTTGATGGAAACTTAGTGCAAAATTCGAGGTGCAAGCACATGACAATGAGAATCTGGGTTTAGGGTTTTCAACCATTTGCGATTTGGGAAAACAGCACCCTTCAGTTTAAACCTATAGGTTCAGATCTGTATTAACACATACAGATTCCTAAGAGGGTCAAATGGCAAAACATCACATGGCACACAAGCAGAACAGTGACAGCCAACGTTTGCCTACCTAGAAAGCTATTTATCTTCTCTATTTAATATACTTACTTAGAAAAACGTTCCCTGAGAGCCGCCGTTCCCCTTTTATTAACTATAGACAGCTCTTTGGCAGTAATTCGCAGGGATTGAGAGGCCCATTGCCCTCTAGTGAACGGTGATCGCTCCATGTCCTCGTTCGGTTTGCCTGCATATAAAAGGAAAACGAGTGTGTAATGACATAAATAACACTGATACTGCTATACAAACACAATGACAGAATTAAGAATAAAAATACTCAACTGGCACACACAAAGGGATTACACCAACAGCTTGTACCTGTATAGTAAAATATTCCAAGATACTCAATCAAACCAGAGAGGGAGTGTGGGTGACAGATCCCGGTTGATCCAAATGGTTCAGCAAAACTCCAAGCATTTACCCAACAAACATAGCTCCGTACTTTGAAATGAAACTAACACTTTACTAGAATTCACTGAAGAACAATCCTACTAACATTTTTAGAGATAGTAGGAACTGAACAAGGGTCCAGACCCAAAACGTCAGCTTTCCTGCTCCTCTGATGCTGCTTGGCCTGCTGTGTTCATCCAGCTCTACACCTTGTTACCTACAAATGGAAATATACAAGGTTTTTAAATCGAGACTGGTCTTGATCCTTGCATATTGAATAATAAAATTAGAATAGAATAGAGGCTGGGATCTTCTAACAAATGAAGCCTTTGTTTAGCTGTTTTAAGAAAATGGGGCAGAAATATTACTGAAATGGAAGTCTGTCATTTGTAACTGCTGTCTTCAATAAATTAACAAGGTTGCCAACTCTGGTTGGACATATTCTGGGAGATGTCATCACATGACAGCCAACATTCCTCCCATAATCTCCTGCTGTTGGCAAGTGCAACATGCATATCATCACGGAGCCCTGCCTTACCAAGGGATTTCAATGGCTCCTGGCTTTGACATTTAGAAATCTGGGTAGCCTAACGTTAGTGCCTAATTTAGTCTTTTAACAGGTCAGAGGTCTTTATGAATATTTTATTACTGCATTTGAAAATAATTGACAAATTTTTAAAAAGTCCTAACAATGATTAATTGTGCATTCTGTCTCAGCAGACAGCATTTAATGATAGTAGGAACTGCAGATGCTGGAGAATCCGAGACAACAAGGTGCAGGGCTGGATGAACACAGCAGGCCAAGCAGCATCATAGGAGCAGAGAGGCTGACGTTTCGGGCCTAGACCCTTCATCAGAGGGGAAGGGGGTTTTGAAATAAATAGGGAGAGAGTGGGAGGCGGATAGAAGAGGGATAGAGGAGAGGATAGGTGGAGAGGAAACAAACAGGTCGAAGAGGCGGGGATGGGGCCAGGAAAGGTGAGTGTAGGTAGGGAGTTAGGAAGGGGATAGGTCAGTCCAGGGAGGACGGACAGGTCAAGGGGGCGGGATGAGGTT
>NC_063372.1:4238934-4241726 GCF_021869965.1 Rhincodon typus
TTCCGGTGGCGTTATCCCCGGTGGTGTATCTGCCAGTCGGACGTGGATCAATGTATCCGCATTTGTTACTTAGCCTCCTGGACAGTGTTTCAAATTGTAAATAAATATATTAGAATGACAGGCCACCGTTGAATTCAACCTGAAACTATGGGTGGCACTGCCTTGTTCTCTTTGACTAGACTTAGCAGGGGCTTGTGATCTGTTATTATTACAATTTTACATCCGTAAACGTATTGATGGAACTTCTTTCTCTCTCTGGGCATATATACGTTCTGCATTAGCCAAGGTTACATCCCACTTTCATCACACTGAAATAACTCCACAGAGATTGGGATCCTGTCAACAAGTCACCCTTTCTTTACACATGGAGAGTCTTTGAACTGAACCAGCTCCCTCAGAGCCAGCTCTCAAAGTGAACAGAACCTCTGACACTCCTGTTTATATCTATCAGCCAGGGCTCCCTGATTGGACCAGGTTAACAGCCCCAATCAGGGAACTCACATTCTATGAGATCCACCCAGCTGACCTTCCCACAATCACTGCATCCACATGGTGAGTGTCCCTCCCTATGCTGATAACATTGGTCAATTAATTGACTTACATGGCTGCCCATCTCCAGGGTTTCCTCTATTGTCAGTAGCTCAGCAAGAAGATATTGGGGAAGATTTGGGATGCCTTCTGCCACCAGTTTTATGAGGTCCCCAGCCTGTATCCAGAAGGCTGATAAAATCTAACACATGGCAGCTGTGAGTTGTAACTTGTGAATACTGCAAGCCAACACAATGTCGGTGAGGTTGATCCTCAAGAGAATAAAGGCATCGATTAAAGTCCTGGCTGTGGTAGGGAGAGATAGGGGCAATTTTTAAATGAGTTCTGGATTTGGTGTGAGGATGAAATTCCAGCTTGTGAACTGACCTGTGCGTTTAGCCTGAGGTAGCTCCTGGTCAGGTTGATACAGACAAGGCTAGGAGTCAAAAGAACGGTTTACCAACATTAAAGTAGAGGGAATTACAACACATCCAAGTCTTCATGCCAGACAGGTTGTTAGAATCGTAGACAGAGGCACAAAGTTAAGGCTGAGTTTTAAGAGAGTACATTTGCTGCACCTTTTCTGGTTAGACCATAAGGCCAAAAGATAGGGGAGCAGAATTAGGTCATTCAGGCCTTTGAGTCTGCTCTGCCTTCGATCATGGCTGATAAGTTTCTCCTGCTTTCTCCCCGTAACACTTGATCCCTTTACTAATCAAGAACCTATCTATCTCTGTCTTAAATGCACTCAATGACTTGCCCTCCACAGCCTTCTGCAGTAATGAGTTCCACAGATTCACCAGCCTCTGGCTGAAGAAATTCCTCCTCATTTCAGTCCTAAAGGGTCGTGCCTTCACTCTGAGGCTGTGCCCTCGGGTTCTAGTCTGTCCTACCAGTGAAAACATCTCCTCCTTGTCCACTGTATCCAGGCTTCACAGCATTCTGTAAATTTCAATCAGAGTCTTCCCTCATCCTTCTAAACTCCATTGAAGACAGACCCAGAGTCCTCAAACGCTCCTCATATTATGAGTCCTTCATCCCTGGGATCATTCTTGTAAACCTCCTCTGAACCCCTCCACCACCAGCACGTCCTTCCTTTGATATGGAGCCCAAAAGTGCTCATAATATTCCAAATGCAGTCTGACCAGAGCCTTATACAGCCTCAGCAGTATATCCCTGCTCTTGCATTCTAGCAGTCTTCAAACAAATGCTAGCATTGCATTTGCCTTCCTAACTGCCAACTGAACCTGCATGTTAACTTTAAGAGGATCCTGAACTAGGACTCCCAAGTCCCTTTGTGGTTCAGATTTCCAAAGACTTTCCTCATTTAGAAACTAGCTTATGCCTCTACCAGAATGTGTGCATACCTCACACATTCTGACGTTGTATTCCATCTGCCACTCCTTTGCCCACTCGCTTAGCCTGTCCAAGACCTTCTGCAGTCTCCCCGCTTACTCAACGTTACCCGTACCTCCATTTAACTTTGTATCATCTGCAAACTTTGCAACAATGCCCTCAGGTCCTTCATGCAGATTGTTCATGTATAACATGAATGTTGTGGTCCCTGGGGATCTCCAATCTTAACCAGCTGCCAACCTTGAAAATGACCCCTTAATACACACCCTCTGCCTTCTGCCAGTCAGCCAATCCCCTATCCATGCCAGTACCTTGCCCCTAACACCATGGGCTCTTACTGTATTTAGCAGCCTCCTGCACAGCACCTTATCAAAGGCTGTCTGCAAATCCAAATAAATCACATCCACTGGCTCTCCTTTGTCTAACTTGCGCATTAAGACTTCAAAGAATTCTAACAGATTTGTCAGGCATTGATGAAACCATGCTGACTCAGCCCTATTTTACCATGCACTTCCAACTACTCTGCAATCTCATCCTTAATAATGGACTCTTAAAATCTTACCAATGAATGAGGTCAGGATAACTGGCCTATGGTTTCCCGTCTTCCCTTCCTTCTTAAACAGGGGTGTTACAGGTCTGGGTTGCAGGTGTTAAAGTTCTAGTTCTGAGGAAGCGTCACCAGACCTGAAACGTTAACTCTGATTTCTCTTCCCGGATGCTGCCAGACCCGCTGAGCTTTTCCAGCAACTTCTGTTTTTATTGCAGGTGTTACAGGTTATGCTCTTAGGCAAGAATGGCCTCATAGAAAGGGTGGTATTTAACACTAATCGGGCCAGAGTTGGCTCTTAGATGAATCACAAGTCAGGAACATGAGAGTTCTCAGATTTTAGGCATAATGGTAGTTTCCA
>NC_063372.1:4241736-4272846 GCF_021869965.1 Rhincodon typus
CAAAGGCTTTTTATCAGGCTAGATAAGGTCAGCTACAACAGGGCACATGTTCAAAGGGAGAGTGGGAAAGTTTAGGGGGGAAATGGGAAGAAAAGTTTTCACACAGAGGGTGACGGGTGCCGGGTGCCTGGAATGCACTGCCAGTGGGGGTGGTGGAAGCAGGTACATTAGCAATGTTGAAGGCAGATCTTGATAGACACATGAATGGGAGGCAAACAGAGCAATAGAAACCGTGCATGGGCAATAAGTAGCAGGTCTAAATAAGGGATTAGGAATTGGTTTGGTACGCCAAAGGGCCTGTTTCTGTGCTGTACTGTATTGTATCGTACCAGATCTTGGCCTCATCTCTGTTTTCCTGCTAACTCTCTATCTTCTCTTTAAAATTTACTCATTGTCCCAGCTTGCATTGCACTCTAGGGTAGAGAATTCCACAGATTTGAAACCTTTTGAGAAGTAATTCTTCGTTATCCCTGTATTAAGTCTGGCAATCATTAGCCTAAAACTATGACCTCTTGTTCCAGATTGCTGCACAAGGGGAAGCATCCTTTCTGCATCTTTGTCAATCCCCGTTAGCATCTTATATACGTCAATTAGGTCTGCTCTCATTCTTAATAGAAGAGAGTATAGGCCTAATCTGCTCAATCACACTTCATAAGACAAACAATTCATCCCTGGTATCAATCTAAAGAACCTCCTCTGAACTGCCTCCAATGCAAGTACATCCCTCTTCAAGTAAGCAAAGCAAAATAAAAAAATGTAAACAATACCCCAGGTACAGTCTCACTAATGTTTTGTACAGTTGCAGCAACACTTCCCTACTTTTATACTCTAATCCTTTGGTAATAAATGCCAAAACTCCATTTGCCTCGCTTATTACCTGCTGTACCTGCATACTAATCTTTGTGATTCATGCACAAGGACACCCAGATTCCTTTACACTCTAACACATAAGCATTGCTTTAAAAAAAAAAGTACATCAAAGCTATTTGTTTCAGATTCATCAGCACAATGTGCAAAAATACCAGTTCAAGAGGGAAACCAAACCCGGAAATCGAGAGAGCAGAGTGCCGCTTGGTTGGTTCATTTCTTGGGGCAATGCCCAACCAGACTCAACCTGCCTGTTTGTTAACTGTCAATCAGCATTAAAAAGGGCGCACTCTCCTCTTGTACATCATAAATGTTGGTCCTCCCCCTGCCGAATTGATAGCCTCTCATCAGGACAATTTCGAAGGATAAGTGATAGGAGACAGACAGTGGTGGTAGAAGGCCGATTGTGTGACTGGAGTTCGGATGACACAAAGATTGGCTGGGTGGTTAATAGTGAGGAAGGAGGTCTTAGGTTACAGGAATGTGTGTGTGGTGTGTGGGGGTTTGGTCAGATGGGCAAAATCAGTGGCAGATGGAATTTAACCCCGCTAAGTGAAAGGTATTGACATTGGAAAAGGGAACAAGCCAAGGGAGAACTCAATGAATGGCAGGACACTCAGAATCTCAGGAACATAGGGATCTTGGGGTGCTAGTCTACAGATCCCTGAAGGCAGCAAAACAAGTTAATAGGTTGGTTAAGGCAGCGTACGGGACTTACTTTTATCAGACATGGCACAGATTCTAAAAACAGGCAAGTGATGTTGGAGCTGTACAAATTTTTCGTTAGGACACAGCTGGAGTAATGTGTGCAGTTCTGGTAACTGCAACTTTTTATCGCGCCCCCACCCCACCCCGACTCATGGGATGTGGGCATCTCGGGCTGACCAACATTTAATCGCCCATCCCTAGCCGCCCTTTGAGTGGCTTGCCAAGCCATTTCAGTGGGCAGTTGAGAGTCAACCACATTGCTGTGGATCTGGAATCACATACAGACCAGACCAGGTAAGAATGGTAGATTCCCTTCCCTGAAGGACATTGGTGAAGTAGATGGGTTTTTCCCGACAATCAATAATAGTTTCATGGTCATCAGTAGACTTAATTCCTGACTATTTTTTAAAATGGAGCTCAAATTGCACCATCTGCCATGGCGGGATTTGAACCCAGGTCCCCAGAATATTAGTGTAGTGATAATACCACTTGGCTATTGCCTCCCCAGAAGGATGGAATTGCACTGGAGGGTGTGCAGAGGAGATTCACCAGGATGTTGCCTGGGTTGGAGCAATTTGGCTAAGACAACAGGCTAAATAAGCTCAGGTTATTTTATTTAGAGCAGAGAGAGCTGATGGGGGACTTTTGAGAAGAATCAGATTATGAGGGGTATGGACAGGGTGGACAGTAAGCAGCTGTTCTCCTTAGGTGAAGGGTCAACAGCGAGGTTGCATTTTTTAAAAGGGTGAAGGGCAGGAAGCTGCCAGGGGATTTGAGCAACAACTTTTTTAATCCAGAGGGTGGTGGGAATCTGGAATGCACTGCCTGGGAGGGTAATAGAGGCAAGAAACTTTACAACCTTCAAAAGTAGCTGAATGAGCATTTGAAATGTCATAACAAATCAAGGCTATGGGCCAAGTGCTGGGAAGTGGGATTATTGGCGCAAGCTCGATGGGTCGAAGGACCTTTTCTGTGCTGTAGGACTCCGATTCTGAGCGCAAAATGAAAAAGCTACGACCAAACTGTCTTTTTCATCAACACTCAAGTTCTGTATTCCTAAACAACTATTCAGCACTGAAGCCTTTCCCAATTGTTTTGCAAACTTTAACAGAACACTTAGAGCTGGGTCAGGAATCTATTGTCCAAAAATAATTCCAAAATGCCACCTTAACCACTGAAGGGAGAAAAATAAGGGCAAAAATATTTTATTAAATTCTTAGATAGTGTTCTCAATTCGAAAAAACAGTCAATTTACACAGTCATTGAACAACAAGCGGTATAAACTTGCTGTTTCTTACAGCTTGGACATACAGAAGAATTTAGATGTATACAACACGTTCACAACTTCAGGATGTCCCAAAGTACTTCACCATTGGAAGCATTTTACGACAATGCTTAAAATTTCATAAATGAAGTCAGATTTTTAAAAAAAAAAAGCACAAGTGGAACACGTCTAAAAGTCTGCAGAAATTTTTCCATAAATATATTTGTTTGATGGATAGTGGAAATTACAGTAAAATAGCCAACGCATCAGCTTGTGATCACAACCCAAAAAAAAGACACTCCTGACTTCTGCACTGCCATTCAATCAAATCATTGGTCAATTTCAAAACCCTCAAATGAAAAATACTCTTCAACTCCCCATCTATGCTCCTCCATTCTGCTCTTTTTTTCTCATGTGGGAGCATACAAGTCTCGACACAAAGTGTCAAGCTATCCAACTAGGAAGATATGGAGACTGTGATGACAGAAGCTATGACCCAGTTCTCGAACAACTCCACAAGGGACTGAACCAGAAACTTGATACATATTTATTCTCAGGACTTTCACAACACTGGTATGGCAAAAACTTAATTCCCATCACTTGTTACACTGCATAGTGACATGATGGTGACATCCAGTGTTCTCAGAAAAATTATAATCAGTGGTGATACTCCTATAAAAGGAGCCATCATTGATTAAGCTACACAAGATAGCTTGCTGAACAAGTTTGACAAGCTACTAGGAAAACTCTTTCTGGACGTACATCACGGGCCCCTGCAATTCAACATATACACACGCCAAAAATATCAGATTAGAATAATACAAATATCATTGAAATATTCTAAATGTGAAATCGGAAAAATACAGTGCTACATTGTTTGAATTGTGTGCTACTTTGTAGCTATATTTATACTTAAACAATCAGATGATGTTACCGGCAGCCAATCCGACTTCTCGGTTTGATAAGACTTCCTGCAACAAGTTAGTATTAAAGTTTTAATGTTTGGTTTTAATTTTAAAAATGGCAAAGTATTAAACTATTAATTGAATTGAACGTTTGTCATATAGATTTCAGTTTTATTTTGGTATTCTAAATCTGTATCCAGTTCTGAAAATTAAAAACTCATATCTAAAATATCGATTACACCAAATCAGCACACTCCGAAGCTTAAAAAAAAAACTAAAAAGATCAAGTAATGCATTGACTGAGGGGTCAGGGAGTGGAGAGATATCAACAGTGACTGTTGTCTGTAGCCAATACAGAACTCCGAGGTGCTCTTAAAATACGAGCATTATTTCAAAATCAAGAGTATCCCGACAAATGGATTTTGGTTCAAGACTATGATTAGATATTCAAATCATCATCTAGCTTGACTAGATCATACAAGTATTTCCAGACTGCATGAAATAGATCACCAACATTAAACTGCTCAATTTTGTATTTGTACCCATATGTATGGCAGAACAGGATCACCAGATTTCAGTTGTGAAGTCATGCCTGAATCGAATTGTTAACTCTATTTCACTGTCCAGAAATGCTGCCGGACCTGCTGAGTTTCTTCAGCAGTTTGTCACCAGGTTTCAGTTGCACAATAGAGTACAGTATCGACTACAAGGCATATTGAACTGTTTTTATTGGACCCAACCTATCATTAGATATGTACAGTAAGAAACGTGTACATACGTATATTGTATGGAGAAATGGAGGCAGGGCAGTCTGAATTAAAATAGGAAGCAGCCAGATCAAGCAGAACAAAACATGCAGTAATAAATCAGGGTTCACTATTGAACTATATCTTGGCTTTTAAAGAAACCTTTTTGACAGGCAACAGACTTGGATATAGGATGTCAGTTTAATGGCCTGTAGAGCTTTGAAATCTGCATTTAACTTACCATCCCTAAACAGTGTCCTGCAAAACAAAACAATTACGCCACATACAAAACTGATACCAAAATCGATTGAAGAGTGATGCATGCTTCAATCCTCCATTTGGAAATACACAATAAAATACATTAGAGCAGGAAATTCAACTTGAAACAAAGCTAGTATTTTACAAAATACAATAAAATTAGATGAATATTGGTGTGCAGTAAATTAATGATTTACAACATAACCACTTTCCCTTCAAGATATTCCTTAAAACTACCTCTGGTCAAGAATTTTGTCATTTTAAATACTCCTTTCCTGTGGCTCAGTGCCAAATTTTGTTCAATAACACTCCTGTGAAACACCTTGGAATATTTCACTATGTTTAAAAAGGTACCATATGAATTGTTCTTGGAGTCTTATTTAATTGATTTAACAAATCATAATGTGTGTAATTTGGATCAGATTAAAGCACTTTCACATCAAAAAAAAAGTCAATGGTAGATGGACTATAAACAGGTCCAGACAGAGGTGGTAGAGGGGGTTCTGTCTGCCAACTGTCTACCCTTCTTCCATGGTTAAGTTCATGCCTGGGTCTCCTTGGAAAAGGAACACGCAGTGTCCATCAATGCCTATAGACAGCGGTGGGCACTGCGGGGGGTACAGTGTTTTATTTCCCCCTCCAACTCCATTTTGATTTAGTCCCTTCCTGCTTTCCCTACCTTCCTCTCACCTTTATGGGTAATGCAAACCATCAATGAGTTTTGCTCATAAATACTCAATTGGCCACATGGGTGTTGTTTTTTTTTTAAAACTAATAACCAACACCAGTAGAAAGCAACAAAAAAGAAGTCATGGGATAACAAGGTGTAGAGCTGGATGAACACAGCAGGCCAAGCAGCATCAGAGGAGCAGGAAAGCTGACGTTTCGGGCCTAAAGAAGTCGTGGTGATTTTAGCGGCGGGAAGGCACTCAGTTGTGAGCGATAACACTTCTGGGTAGAAAAAAAAAAGTCATGGGTTCAGGCTACACTAATTTCAGCATGTGATCCTGGCTGAGGGTGTGGTGTGTTGTTATGTGTTCTTTTGGGGAGATGTTAAACCAAGGCAATGTCTGCCTTCTCAGGTGGACGCAATAAGATTAAGAACTATTCAAAGGCAAACAAGGAAGGTCACAACCAGTCTCCCCTCAGCATCAAAACTAAATTGGCCATCAGTTCATTTACTAAAGTTATATTCTGTTCAGCTGCTCTTCATGCAGTATTTTGCTACTGGGACCCTGCTGTGCATACACTGATATTCAAGTGTTGGCTGCTGCTTTTTCCTCACTGTTGACTGAAAAGCCCTCTGCTGTCTGATTTTATTTAATCCACCAATAGCTGCCATGTCTTCAGCTGCCTGGGCCCCAAACCCAGACATTAAAACTCCCTCTTCTCCTTTAGGATACTTTAATTAAATATGATAAGAAATTTGTGATCTCTTCTATGTCGGGGAGATGAAATGCAGACAGGGCTACCACTTTACAGAACAC
Organism: Rhincodon typus; assembly: GCF_021869965.1. Lineage (NCBI taxonomy): Eukaryota > Metazoa > Chordata > Chondrichthyes > Orectolobiformes > Rhincodontidae > Rhincodon > Rhincodon typus. The sequence goes on from NC_063372.1 coordinate 4,247,972, forward strand.
CTACATGCTGTTCGCAAAAATGACCCAAGCTTCCAGTTGCTAGCCACTTTAACACACCACTGTTCACTGGCGAACATCTGTCTCAGGCTTGCTGCAGTGCTCCAGCGAAGCTCAGCACAAGCTGGAAGAACAGCACCTCATTTTCCACTTGGTAACCCTGCAGCCTTCTGGACTCAATATTCAGTTCAACAATTTCAGGGCTTCAGCATCTTCTCCCATGTCGTTACCCCAGCACACTCACTCCAAGCCTTGTCATTACATGGGCTGCTGTGACAACCAACCCATTGTCAGATACCAATGGTCCCCATTAGCAGCTATTGATTCCCCAGGCTGACCATTACCCATTCCTTTGTCTACCCCAACTATTTTTCCCTCTCTCTCTTTGGGCTCTAACTCCACCCACTGTTTACTCCATCCCCCTCCCCCCACCCCATCTTCAGCATAAATACTAACCTTTTCCCAGATACAGATACAGATACAAATCAGTTCTGAAGAAGATCGCTGGACCCGAAAATTAACTCTGCTTTCTCTCCACAGATGCTGTCAGACATGCTGAGTGTCTTTAGCAATTTGTGTTTTTGTTTACTACATGAAGTTTGTTCTTTCTACAGAAGGAAATTCCAGATTCTGTACTGACACACACACACACACACACAATGACCTCCCTTTTAAGTACAGGTTTTTTTTGGGTCAAGTGTGCATCTGGCACATTGAGCTTGATCACAACACATCCAACTGCTGAAAAACTTAATTAATTGACTCTTTATGGAGTCGTACAGCACAGGAACAGACCCTATGATCCAATTCGTCCACGCCGACCAGATATTCTACATTAATCTAGTCCCACTTGACAGCATTCAGCCCATATCCCTCTAAACCCTTCCTATTCATATGCCCATCCAGATGCCTTTTAAATGTTGTAATTGTACCAGCCTCCACCACTTCCTCTGGCAGCTCATTCCATACACGCACCACCCTCTGCATGAAAAAGTTACCCCTTAGGTCCTTTTTAAATCTTTCCCCTCTCACCTTAAACCTATGCCCACTAGTTTTGTACTCACCCACCCTGGGAAGAAGACCTTGCCTATTCACCCTATCTATGCCCCTCGTGATTTTATAAACTTTTATAAAGGTCACCCCTCAGCCTCCGACACTCCAGGGAAAAAAATGCCCCAGTCTATTCAGCCTCCCCCTGCAGCTCAAACCCTCCAACCCCAGCAACAGCCTTGTAAATCTTTTCTGAACCCTATCAAGTTTAACACTATCTTTCCTATAGCAGGGAGACCAGAATTGAACGCAGTGGACTTTCTTTTTCCTTTCAATATATAGTCCAAATGAAGAATGTTACTATGTAACATGAATACAATTAAATAAACAGCACAAATTTCACAACATCAGACTCGCCATAAAAAGCTCCAAAAAACATGAGAAATGTTAGTACAGTAGCAAGTGATAAGAACCTAAATGTTATCTCTCAGCCAATATTGCTGGTGTAGCGAGTTTGGGGATGAGATCATGACAAGTAGTTCAGAGAGAAAAGAACAGATTTAGAAGTTAAACCACAAGTAGGTGGTCCAGAAAACAGAGGAAACAAAAGGTTAATAAAGAAAGTGGTACATTTAGCAAGGCTAAATGGAATATTCCTCAGGCTTCTTGCATTAAAATACAAGGCAGACAAGCTGAAGGCACAAACACAGAACACTGTAGAAACTCAGCAGATCTGGCAGCAACTGTGGGGAGTGAAATGGAGTTAATGTTGCAAGTTCAGCATGACTCTTCTTCATAAAGACAGACAAGCCGAGGTCAAAGGTAGGCAGGTGAGAGTATGATACCATACCTATGATCAAGATTTGGCTGAAGGATGGGCAGGATTGGCAGCCTAACATTCCTGCTTATATCCAGACAAACTAAAGAAGGGGATGCTTGGGTGGGGGTGAAATACTGCTCAAATCATCAATTATAGCAGTGAGGAGAGATGTTATCTTGGATGGAACATCAAATGAGGCCATGTGGGTAGAAGTTTAAAAAAAAACACAAGAAAAGAGGCATACACACTTTTAGGTGTGTACAATATACCCCAGTCAGGGAAAGATAGAGGATCAAATATGAAATCAAATTTCTCAGAAGTGCAAGAATAACAAGGCAGAAATAGTAGGGGATTTCAGCTACCCAAATATTAACTGGAATACTTTTAATGTACAATATAGGGAGGGTACAAAATTCTTGAATTCCATGGTCCTTGCTGTTTGTGGTGTATGTTAATAATTTGGACATAAATCTATTGATATTCTCAGTATTTACCACCTTACCAATGTGTGAACTTCTTGATCATGTCCCCTAGATTTATCAGGTGAGCAGAATAGTGGCAAATGGAATGCAGCTCGGGGGAAAAAAAAAAGGGTAAGGTTACGCATCTGGGGAGGGCTAACAAGACAAGGGATTACATGAGATAGTAAGGACTGCAAATTATGGAGTCAGAGATAACAGTGTGGAACTGGAGGAACACAGCAGGCCAGGCAGCATCAGTGGAGCAGGAAAGCTGACGTTTCGGGTTGGGACCCTTCTTCAGAAATGGTGAGGGGGAGGGGAGCTCAGAAATAAATACAGAGAGGAGGGGTTGGGGCTGGGGAAGGTAGGTGGGTGCAGGTACGGAGTGGTGGGGATTGGTCAGTGAGGTGGGAGGGGCAGATATTTGGGAGAAAAGATGGACAGGTTGTGTCAGGTCAAGGAGGCGGGGATGACAGGGAGGGTTGGTCTTGTGATGAAGCCTGGGGGTGGGGAGATTTTGAAACTGGTAAAATCCACATTTAGGCCATTGGGCTGTAGGCTCCCAAGGCAGAATATATGAGGTGCTGCTCCTCCAGTTTGTGGGTTTAAAATTACATAACTTTCTTAAATAATGGCATCACATTAGCCACCCTCCAGTCTTCCGGCACCTCACCCGTAGCTATCAATGATACGAATATCTTAGGAAGGGGCCCAGCAATCCTTCCCTAGCTTCCACAAAGTTTTGGGAAACACCTGATTAGGTCCCGGGTATTTATCCATCTTTATGCGTTTTGGACATTCAGCACCTCCTCCTGTGTAATATGAACACGTTTCAAGATATCACTATTTATTTCTTCAATTTCTCATCTTCCATATCCTTCTCCACAGCAAATACTGACACGAAATACTCATTTAGTATCTCATCCATCTCCTGCTGTTCCAAACATACGCGGCCTTGTTGATCTTTAAGTGATCCTATTCTCTCCCTAGTTACCCTCAATGTACTTATAGAATCTCTTTGGATTCTCCTTAACCCTATGTTCCAAAGCTATGTCCATTTTTTCCCTCCCGATTTCCCTTGAGTACACTGCCCTTATACTCCAAGGGATTCATATGATACCAGCTGTCTACACCTGCAATGTGCCTCCTCTGTCTAATACCATCAAAATTAGCTTATCCCAATTTAGAACTCTAAACTTTTTGATCAGGTCTATCCTTTTCCATAACTATCTTAAAACTAACAGAATTATGAACACTGGCCCGAAAGTGCTCCCCTACTGACACCTCAATCACTTGTCCTGCCTTATTTCCCAGGAGGTCAGCTTTTGCTCATTCATCTACATCTTCATTTCAGAATAAGGAGTCACACATTTATATCACTTAGATTCCCCCAGGAAATGAATCAGTATCTACCCTATTAAGGAACCTCAAAATCTTACGTTTCGATCAGATCACTTCTCCTAAATACTAAAAGGAGATAGGTCCATCCTGCTCAACCTTTCCCTCAGAAGACAAGTCCTTCAACCCAGTGAACCTTTTTCCAAACTGTTTCCAATACAATTACAACGCTTCTTAAATAAAAAAAAAGAGACCCAAACAGTGCACAGTACTCTAGGTGTGATCTCATTAACACCTGGCACAGTTGTCACAACACTTCCCTACGTTCATACGATTTACAGGGCATCAGTACTAGAATGAATGCTACATTGTCAGAAAATGCTAGCCAAGGCAAGAGGATATTAGATTTTCTATGCATGATCTGATTCTGGTAATTCAATAATAAACTAGTGGAAATAAATGCCACACTTGAATCCTCCCTGTTAGCTTCTACTTCCTACAGTGGGGCCAGCCAGGTAAGATCACAACACATGAAAATGCTAAAAATTTAGCTATTGCACTCTCTTGATATAGCCGAAGTTGATACGTCTAACAGCACTGAAAGTGGTACTGAAGCCCAAAGAGATTTAAAATCTGGGTCCAAATTTGGACGTGAGATTTTGGAAGAAACAAACATTAACACAATTTTGATGCAAGTCACAGTACACTAGCCTGTTTAGATGCCTTAAAGAAATAACCAGCATTTCTTATTTTACTTTTCTAAAAAAAAACTTTGCCTCAATTTCTAATAGGAGATCGCTTCAGTATGGAACAAAGTCTTACAGCACTGACAAACACTGGAGGAATTTCTATGAATCAATTAAGTGTGTGGTAGGATTTACAAAATGATTGGTGCAGCGCGATGGGTGGTGTTGCTATACTTGCACACAATTAAAAAGTTAATTACCAGCTAACAAAGTCAGATTCATGACTTTCCAGGATCTTTTGTGAGTAGTCAAGGGAGTGGACTTGTGCAGAAAACTGTTAGCCACCCCTCCCCCCATCAAACCCCACTTGGGTTGGTTTTGCTTTTTGTTTTGGGAAAAGCAGGCTTGTACAGTACACAAATTTCCCCAGAGTTTCAATCAAATTGTTTTGAATCAATCATTCTTGATGAAAATGAAACCTCAAGTTTAGTGCTGGCAAACAAATCCCCACGATCTGGTTATTCAAGTTGTCACATTCAATCAAGAAAATAATTTAAAAGACAGAACTTCAAGGGAAATGATTCCACATTGGAGAAAAAAAAAGTCTCAAAAGCCAAATTCATTTAAGCTGCGCATCTTTGAGGAGACAGTATCATACTGACATTACAGCATTAAGGATATAATTGAGAAGGTCAGTAGACCAACAGATTTATTTAAAATTTAAATTAGAAATCTTCAGTCCCTCTACTCTTCCAGCCATCCCCTAAACCAATCCTATATGAAAGGGATAACAAGGTGTAGAGCTGGATGAACACAGCAGGCCAAGCAGCATCAGAGGAGCAGGAAGGCTGACGTTTCGGGCCTAGACCCTTCTTCAGAAAATGATAATGAAAGGGGATCAGCAACAATAACCCATGACTCACTGGCAACGTACAGTGAACATGCAAATAGCTGGTGTTTACATTGCTGATAGAACATTCAGCTCTCCAAATCTGTTTCTGCAAGTGTGTCTACAAACTATGACCTGCCTTTCCAGTCAGAGGGAGCTGGAAATTACAATGGAATGTTAAAAAGACTAAAAGATTTCTAATACATAGTCATTCATCTTCCAATCTATTGTTCTATAGATATTCTTCAAAAATCTAGTCAAACACAAAATTGCTCAACATTCTGACTAATAATAATTGACACTATTGAAGCATCTGTGAAATGTAGTAAAAATATCCAAAAGCACCTGGTTCAAAAGGGCAAAATTAGGACATTGACAATCAAAACAGCAAGTAATTTTAATATTTCCTAAACTTACATGCCATACTTAAACAAATATATAAGGACAATTTCCAGTGAATGTCTCTGGATAAGAAAAAAAAAGTTCTGTGCATGATGCACATCATATTTCAAAAGGTACTCATTTGATTTGCACACAAAACATCTTATCTGACAAGATGCCAGAATATGATATCTTGTTTCAGGGAACCGCTTTTACCCTCAGAATTTAAGTTGAATTTTCAAAATAAAAAAAAAGTTTGTCAATGCATATTACAACACAGCTGAAAGTGTGTATAATTTGCATCATCCAAAAATAATTACATACATGTCTGTAGAAGTGCAAACCCTAAATTATGAAAGCCCCTACCAAATCATGAATCACTCTATCCATGAAACAGACCACTTTGAAATCTAAACCAAAAGCACAAACTGATCTAGGATCAAAAGGACATGACATGCTTCTTTAATGAGACAAAAGCAAATCAAAATTCCTGGTAACACCCCACTTACGTTAAAATTCTTACATCCCCAAATTTTCTATCTGGCATTTGGGTTCAATTACAACACTGCTTTGGCTTCAAGGACAGTACAGTTATGAAGTAGAAGGGCATAAAACTGACCCCACTGCACAAGTAACTTAGACAAAACCTGTCTGCAAAATCATTTCCATCACTGTCTGCCAACAGTTTTTAAAAAGCCGCAACTCTGCAGCTGGCACCATTCTCAATAGTTTCAGTCCACACCCAGTTACAGACCCAAATTAAAAAATTCCCTCCATGGAAAGGAAAGAACAAAAAGGAAAGCCTTCTGCTCCAAGCTATTTAAAATTGGTATTCAATTCCCCACCCTTTTATTGTTAAAGACTACACAAGGCAATTTTTAAAAAAAAATTAGTAAAAAAGTTCCCAAAATCAGAAATCAAGTTTTTTGGCTTCCCCCACCCCTAACCCCTTGAATACATTGATCCTTGCTAGGGTACAGTTTCACACAAAATAAAACCTGTCTTTCAGTACCTCACTATTTATAAAATGTAAGATTGGGCAAATGAATGGCAGTACAAAAACAGAAACTGAATGGCAGTAAGTGACTCAGACTGGAGAAAGCAGAATTATGAGCCACATTTCTTATCTCAATAACTGTGTCCCTTGAAGGATCAGTGCAACAGTAACTGGCATGTAGATTGTTCAAATACACGAAGTAATCACAGGGCATAAAGACAAAAAAACAGCCAAAAGCGGTGGCATGTAGGACAGATGACCAAGAGCTTAACTAAACAAACAAGTTTCAAGAAACACCCAAAAGTATTTCTCATCTTTTAAAGGAAATGAATTCTAAATGGTGAATCGCTTCAGAAATCTGAAGCACAAAAAGGACTCAGGAGCTCTAGTCCAGGATGCTCTTCAGGTTAACATGCAGGTTCAGTTGGCAGTTAGGAAGGCAAATGCAATGTTGGTATTCATTTCAAGAGGGCTAGAATACAAGAGCAGAGATGTACTGCCGAGACTGTATGGAGGCTCTAGTCAGACTGCATTTGAAATATTGAGAGCAGTTTTGGGCCCTGTATCTAAGTAAGGAAGTGCTAGTTTCGGAGGGGGTCCAGAAGAGGTTTACAATACCCAGAGATGAAGGGAGTGTCAGAAGAGGAATGCTCGAGGTCTCTGGGTCTGTACTTGGAAGTTTAGAAGGATGAGGGGGTTATCTGATTGAAACCTACAGAATACGGAGAGGCCTGGATAGAGTAGACATGGAGAAGATGTTTCCACAAGTAGGAGAGACCAGGATCTGGGAGGACAGCCTCAGAGTGAAGGATGACCCTTTAGAACGGAGATGGGGAGAAATTTCTTTAGCCAGACGGTGGTCAATCTGTGGAACTCGTGGCCTCCAAAGCCCTCTGGGGCAAAGTCATTAAGACAGAGATAGATAGGCTCTTGATTAGTAAGGGGATCAAGGGTTCCAGGGAGAAGCCAGGAGAATGGGGTTGAGAAACATAACAGCCATGAGCAAATGGCAGAGCAGACTCAATGGGCAAAATGGCCTAATTCTGCTCCTATAATCTTATGGAATTCTAGGGCTTAGGGCCTAGACATGTGAAGTCATGCATGAACAATATGAAGTAGAACGAGTTCACAATTGCTATATCTTGCCCTTCCTGGAAACCTCCTGCCACCCAAACTATTTTACAGCTTATACAGCTGTCAAAGCAGAGATCAATTCAGCAAAATTGAACGTGCGCTGTTGGTATCACTCTGCAATGCAAACCAGCCATCCAACCAACTGAGCACACCAGCTGACGTAACCATGAAGGTTCTGCCTTCTCAACCCTCAAGGGGTGGTGACCATCAGGTTAAACTCATCATCAGTCGTCTCTCACTCTCTCTAATGAGACAGCAGCCCTATGGTTACCTGGGACTATGGCGACTGTACTTACAAATCAGCAGACTAGGAGGTAAACCAGAGACCTTCTGATACAAACATCAGGGTGGAGTAGTAAAAGAGAGCATCTTTGCAGAGTACAATATACTGTAATAATGCAAGAGAAGTTTTGTGCAAGTTCTACATTATCAAACCAAGTTAAGGGATGCTAAAACAGCCAGTACTCTTTTAATCAGGTTTTTGCTTGTGTGCAACACTTTTGTTATGCAAATATTGCTATCAGTACCATTTACAAATTCATAATCAAGGCCCTTTTACTCCCTCCCCCACCTATTTCCTCATCCCAGTTGCACCTTTATTGATTTTATGACCCATCTTGTTTGAACAACGAGTGTTGAGGGCAGCAGATTGGCTGTGAGGAGTTTCATTAAATTCAAGCTGATAAAAAGAGAGAATGCAATGTTCAGCTGCAATAAACAGCACTAGTTTTATAAACCTGCTGTATTCTTCTCAACTGGGGTATAAAAAGGAAAACTAAAAGATAATTAAAGGTTAAAAACTCTTGTTCTTTTCTGAACAAGAACATTAAAACAAGAAAAAGTCACTTGAACAACTTTATAGCACCATTAACTTAGTAAAACATCCCAAAATGCAAGTAACTAGAACGGTAAGAGAGGGCAAGATTGAAGAAGTAAGTTATGAAGGAAGAAGGTATATGACAAGACTTTGCAGAAATAGAGTCTTTTCATTAAATTTCCCAGAAAACCTGGGAGCATTTCTTTTTCCCTTTCTCCTGCCCTTGCCAATCCACCCTGCACTGCTCCGTCCTAAAGAGATTCACTCCATGCTGCAAAGAGAGTGCATTCTTCACATTTTAGACTCAGAACCAGATCCTACTTTCAGACATTTTCTGTGAAAGTAAGTTTGGACAGAGAGTTAATAAACTGAAGTTTTGGGAACATTTATTAATGTTGCCTTCCCTAACCCAGGCCTGGCATTGAGGCAATGTCTGCCAGTTGAAATATATTAACTCAGAAGGAACTAGAGATCAAACATAGGACTTCCCTGGTGATATGGGTCACCTACTCCTGGATAAACACCACAGACTAGATAACCTTAGATTTTTAAAGTTAAATACTGGAGCTGAGGAAAGGTTAGAAGAATCATCTATGGAAGAGGAGAATTGACAGAGACCTAGTTCAAAATAAAGCAATGAGAGAACATTCACAAAATTGATCTGGGAAATAAAAGTTCCAAGCTAAGAAGCTAAAACCTAGGAAATTAGCAGTAAGAAATTTAGTGTAGATTTTGCTTTCAAAAAGAGTACAACTGTTAGAGTAGGAAGGTCATCAAAAATCAAACAATACTGAAGGGGCTAAAGACAATCAAATGCATTTTTGCAGAGAAACAAGACAAGGCGGCAGGACTGATTCATCAAAAATAAAAAAGGGCAGGAATTTTGTCTTTCAAGATTATGATAATAGAACATTATATCAACATAAATACATGGACAGAAAAATCAAGAAAGTAGCATTTTGGGATGTTTTACTAAGTTAAAAGGTGCTATAAAAGTTGTTCAAGTGACCTTTACTTGTTTTAGTGTTCTTCTTGCTCAGAAAAGAACAAGGAAACAGGTTAAATGTAGAAGGATTCTGAATTTTCTATCTATTTCATCTGACTGTGCAGGAAATTATAGAGCCTGTCGTCTTCTTCCATCCATTTTCTTCCTTGCTATGAAGAAGTAGCTGATGCTCATTAAGTCCCATATGTGCCACCTCATTGAGCAATTTGAAACAAGATTAAAGACAACGTAAAAGGAACAGCATTGTGTATTAAATATGTTGTTTAGTGGAAGTAGAGAGGGGGTGAAGAGGTTACAAACAAAAAAGCAGATCAGGAGCAGACTTTCAAGTTGTATATATTTTCTTGGTCTTCCACAATACGGAGTTGTGTACTATAACATGCTACCCAAGTGATATGCCACATTTACAGAGTGACTAAAAGGTACATTCCTGGAATAAACTTACCACTTTTGTTAAAATGGCAAGTTAAACTTTTTAAAACAATTACTGTACTTACATTTAAGCACCAACTCTAATTTCTGGATAGAAAATTTTATACAAAATACTTAACCCACACTATAAACAGACTAAATTTAATGTTGGTTCAGACCTCAAACATCTTAAAACAAATACTATTGCACAGTATTTAAATTCCAGGTTGTAAAAAATTTTGTAAAAACCAAGTTAAGAATGCACAAAAATGAAGTCAGCTCTTCGGCAACACACACTCTCAGTAAACCTGGCTACTCTGGCAAGTAATTACATCACCATTGTTTCAACCATGGGGACTTAAAGATAGGTAAAAAGGATTTGCTCTTCAACCTGCTTTCAGACGGAAAGTCACCATCTATCTACCCTACACTGCATTTCACATAGACCCACCAGAGGTCTCAATACTGGAACAGTTCCTCAACAACATGGAATGACAACTCCATTTTCAAATTTGTTTGCAATCCCTTGTTAAGTTTTGAGATTTTGCAACCAACAATAATTCCACCTCAACACAATACAAGAGCTCATCCTTGGCAGTCCCAACGGATTTTGTAAGCTGCAACAGTCAAATTTAGCATCTATCTTAGCACAACTATTTTAGAAATGGGGAATTTTAGATTATACCTGGTTGTGTTATACAAGCTGGGATTGTTCTCCTTGGAGCAAAGAAAGTTCAGGAGACATCTGATGCAGGTGTACAATATTATAACAGATGCCTGTACCTTCGCCCTCTTGTGGCACGTGGTAGTGTCCCTACCCTAGACCAGGAATGCCCAGGGTCAAGACCCATCTCTTCCATGAAATATCTCTGAACAGGTTTATTAGGAAAAATAGATTAATAATAAAAAGAACTCAGTGGGGTCCTCTTTTGGTGCAGCGGAAGTGTCCCACCTGCTCCAGAGGGGGAAGCAAATAAAATGGGTTCCCATTAACTGATGGTGCAGAAAATGCAAGAATTAAAATGTTTTCAACATTTTTTTTAGAAAAGCAAAATACAAATGGGTGGTAATAATCTGGAACGCTGTCTAATAGACTGGAGAAAACTGGCAAATACCAGTGATTTTAAAAGGATACTGGATTGTTTTTGATGGAAGTATACAGGGATATAGGGATCGAACAAGGAAATAGGAACAATTAGATTACAAGAAAGGAGATGGGCTTGACGGGATCAATTGGTCTCCTTTAATAGCATAATGACTGTGAGACGGTGAATTTTTCATACTAATTGAAATTATTCAATTTCCATTTGAATGTAATTTACTCAAAGTTTTGTGCAGGATGTCGGTCAACCATTTGGCTTTTGATACCAAGACTCAAGTTTACTTTAAACTTCAATTCTGCAATCTATGATTCTGTTTCCAAGAGAAAAATCATGAGCTTCGGTGACCAACTGTACATTCTGATCATTAATGACAAAGACAAAGTAGCCAAGGAGAAAAAGATTTCAGTTTCACAAGAACTACTACAAAGATTGTGTAGCAGTTGCCCGTATTGGTTTAAATTATACCCCACTCCCAATGTTCTGATTAATATTTGTTTGATATGTAGGTTTATTATTTCCTTGCAGTTCAGGATTTTTGCAAAGCTTCGAGAATAGCTCACAGGACTTAGAATGTGATCACTACATGCCATTTTTCAACATTCTGCCATATTTGACTGATTTAAATTGTTGCACTGCTGAGAGCAACCAGAATGTTCCACCTCTTATATTGTACCAAAAAAAAAAAAAGGTGTCTTTGGTCTCGTGCTGGTAATGTTATTTGCCTATACCAAAGCCAGCTTATAAAAGTGGACCTTTGTTCAAGAAATCTGTTGCAGTCAAATGAGGTGAACTGAAGAGTTATCCAGAAGACAGAACTGCATGACAAACAAAAAATTCCCAGACCAACCTGCAAGCCCTATGTATAAATTATTTCACCATGAACGCTAAATATCTCATGCAATGCATATTCCAGTGTTGTAATCAGTTTTTTTGAACTAGTCACTTACCAAAATAGGCCCAGGTTTGCTGAACTGTTGGAAGTAAATAGCATTTTATTACATGGTGGACCTCCTAGGGAAGCTTCACAGTCTACTTAAAAACCTGCCTTTAAATGCACTGTTGTGTTAACTGAATTAAAAAAGGATATCAAAAAATTTTATTTACTAATTGTGCAAGGAGTCCTCTTAATTGAAATTTCCAGTTTTGCACACCATTTACAAATTGCTGTCAGTAATGTCCCAAACATCCTACAGCAAGATTATAGTCAGAGGCAGAGTTCGTTTGGGAAATGTGACCCCCCCTTGGTCACAAAGAGGTGAAAACAGGTACCTTGGTTGAAAGAGTGATCTTAGGCATAATTTTGTTACTCAAGTAGTAGAACAGACAAAAGATTCCATCCATAGCTCTGGACCAATGACCCATTCCTCTCTCCAGCTGCCTCATTGGTGTCAAAAAGGGGTACTGGGCACATATTACAGTTGAGCAGGAAACCACTCTGAAGTGCCATTGGCAGAAAGGCACAGCAACTGATTGCTCAGCAAGTGAGAAGGCTGGCAAGAAAGCGAGAGAGAAAGACACAGATACAGAGCAAGAGAATCACATGGAGGGAGACAGACACAGAAGTGTCCTTCAATAAAATAACCATGGAGGATTCACCTTTTGAACCCTCAGTTCCCTCCTATAATCTTACATTTTGTAATATGAAGTGATTCAGAAAGATTACAGTAGCAGCTTTTTTCCCCCAGTACTGACCATCATTGAAAAATTCCCAACATAGCATTTGAAACTTAAAAGATCCCATACAAAACAAATTCCCATAAGCCAAATGACTCCCTAAAAAGAAATTACAAGTTTTCACTTTTTGTAACTTGTACCTGACATGAGCTGGAATCAAAGTAAAATTAAACAGAACAGGCAAAAAAACACTTAAATAAAAAGGGAAGTTTCAATTTAAGTAGTTGACACAACGATACATTTCACACAAGCATTTGCATGATTCCCCAAACACATGACACCTCATAACTACATCATTTCACAATACACCATTCTTTATTTACTTAGGATATGTCAGGAGTCTATCCAACAATAATTTGTGCCTCAGAGTTTCATGGATAGGGTCATTATTAGCAAGGCATACTTCTACAAATCCTTTCACCTTCTGGTCACAACAGTTTGGATGGTTTCTGGAGACCAACTAATAACATTCCGATTCACAATTGGGCCACTTCAGAGATAAACAAACATTCAGCTCTTTCACATATGTGGGAGTCATGCCTTTTTTTTTAAGGATTCAGTTGTTAGCCTGCTCTTACAAATCACTTCCGAAAAAGATTCTATCAACAATCTTTTTGCTGCAATTTTGAATGGAGTCTGTATTCCCCTGTGTCTGCATCAATAAGCTAATTGCCTTTTGTCTCTAGCTTATCTGTGTCTGCCAACCACTCAGCTTCAGTTCTTAAACTTCATGCATGTGTTGGTACTACTTCCAGGTTAAAGGTCACCTGGTCAATAACTATGCAAGAAAACAACAATTGTTGCAAACACTTAAGTGCTCTTTACAAACAAACAATTCTTTAAACAAAAAAAGGGCAAATTCACAGACATTTTAGATAAATTACAAATTTCTTTTATTGTACTGCATCTGGGTCAAAAAAGGTTGTCATAATAATCATGCACTACGTATTTGGAATTTCAGGTGCACTCAGATGCTGGAGTTGTTTTTGTGGAAATGGAATGGGTTCCTTGACTAAAGTGCTACAGATGCTAGAAAATCAGATTTAAACAGCAGAAATTGATGAAAATACTCAGATCTCTCTCATTCTCTCACCATAGATGCTGCGAGAGTTAACATTTCAGTTCACTTTCATCTCTTTTACCTGCGCAAAGGCCCAAACACACTTGCCGAGTGAAAGTGATTTGTGTGTATCACTTACAATTTAGTATGCTGTATTCACTGTTCACAATGCAGGCTTCTCTACATTGAGGATACCAAATGCTGATTGAGTGACGGATTAACAGAACACCATCTTTCAGATAAACATAAACGTGACTCAGAGCTTCCAATCGGTGACCATTTAAATTCTCCATCTTGCTTTCATGCAGATCTCTGTCCTCAGCCTTCTGGAATGTTCCAGCTATTCTTTCCTACCCTCCATCCTTTCACTTGCTTAAACCTATTGAACATGTAACATCTCCCATACTGACCAAAGGTTATTGGACTGAAACATTTATTGCTGATGAGTAAAGAAAGCAAATACATTTTGTTTTCATGCCGCCTCAATAGGGGGAAAAAAAAAAGTGGGTTCCATGTTACCAGGACCTTAAGGAAATTTCAAACAGCATCAAACCTATAGGTTTGAGTTGGCACCACCACTGAAGGGACAATGCAAGGCCTCTAGCAATTTCACTACAAAAGGGAGGGACAAAAGGAGAGTAGAACACACATTGCAGTATTATTGACATTGATCAGGTTATTTGTTACATCTGTCACAGAACTTTACATTAGCCAGGTGTCTTATGGCATTGCTCATGGAGACTCAGACTAAAGTTTGAAAGAAGGAATGTACAAAGTATGAATGGAAGCCTCAAAATACTCAGGGAAACAGTGCACATATATTGAGCCTTTCATATGCTTAAAATGTCCCAAAGTGCTTCAGAACCAGCGAAATACTTTTGAAGTGTAGTTATGTTGCTATGCAGACAGTCATTTTACAATGAGCAAGGTCGCACAAATAGCATCGTTGTTCGTGTTACTGCAGGGAGATATGTTGGCCAGACACAAGGGAAACTTCTCTGCCTTTTTTCTAAAGGGCTGCGAGATCACGTACAACCACTGAAACAGGCAGATAGAGCCTCAAGTTAAGCTGAACACTTGACATAATCCCACAAGACAAACGCATTACCAATAATGAAGGACACTGATCCAAATTAATTATGGAACAATTCCAGCACTATATCAAAGAGATTTCTCAAAAATAAAATTTGGGAACATAAGAAGGCAAGAAGAACGTAGTGATTTCAGTTAAGTTGCTTCCATCATCCTAGTCTGGTTTCCAAGTCAGGCTGTAAGACAATCTGTGTGCCAAAAATGAAAAAAAAAAACCTCATATTTCATTGACGACTCACAAACAGCCCAAGAAAATTATTCTCACGTACAGCCAGTTCAGGATGAAATTTGGAAAGGTGTGTCATTGCACAACAGGTTCAAGACAAGTTTGCTGAAAAATTCTTTTGAAAAGAAAATAAAGAGCTGGTTTTGCAGCATTTTTGCATAACTGGAAAAAATGAGAACAGCAGCTGTTGATGAACTTGAACAAAAGCAACTTTTCAACACTATGAAACAATCTTTGGCAGATCAACAAATCAGACCTTCCAAGTGTGCAGGAACAACTATTTTGGAACAACTTGCTGTGTTGTCATACTACTCAAAACTTTAGGAATAAAAACAAAATTATAAGTGAAGACAGCAAATTTCTCCCTCTCCTAACAGATAATATAATCACACTGTACTTTCTCATCCCAGCTTAAATGATGAATCAGTAGGCAATTCAACCAGGGAAGGGAAAGATTAATTTAGCTAAATGTAGTTACACGCCCAGAGAGCCACATGTGGGCTTTACAGCAAGGATCAGCAGGAGAAACAGTACTAACACCCTCCTGTCCACCTCCTCTTCTCTAACCCAAAGAATGACCAACTTTCATGAAAATTGTACCACATGTCCTCTGGACATCATGGAGCACCTTAGAACCAATTAAGTATTTTGAAGCGCAGTCATTTAAGCAAGCAAATATAGCTGTCAATATATACATAGCAAGGTCCCACAGACAGCAAATGAACCATCAGACTAATTTTATTTTACACATTCACAGAACAAGGGCATCACTCGTTAGACTGTTAGGCCCAACCCTAATTGCCTAGGAGGGCAGTTCAGAGTCAACCACATTGCTGGGAGTCTGGAGTCACATGTAGACCAGACCAGGTAAGGATGGCATTTTCCTCCCCTAAAGGATATTAGTGAACCAGATTATTTTTTTTTGAAAATGGATTCAAGGTCATCATTAGATTCTTAATTCCAGACTTTTACTGAATTCAAATTCCACCATCTGCCACGGCAGGATTCGAACCTGGATCCCCAGAACATTACCTGGGTCTCTGAGCCCAGCGATAACACTCCTTGGCCATTGCCTCCCCCATCTCAGTTTGTGGTATTAATAAAATAAGCCACTCTTACACCAGGACATTAAGATGCCCTTGAGTAAAGTACCATGCTTAGTTTGCGCTTCCATCTGAACAGGTAGCTAGGGTCTCAGTTTAATACATCATAACTCCAAAGAGTGCAGTGCTCCCTCCAGTGTCAGTGGGGAGTGAGGCTTGAACCCAGTGGCACAAGATAGTTACAACGTTGGTCAGATGAGCAGAATCTAAAAGTAAGCCTTTTTGTTAAGTTGAAACCATACTTGGCATCACACAGTAAATCAAACTCCAGCACAATGCATCCTTAAGCACGCAATTCATTAGAAACCAATTCGCCAGGAAAAGTGGATGCCATTTCCAGCCAACATGTTAATTCGGGCCCCATCAGATTTTTTTTTCTTATTATAAAAGTACAATGCATTATTTTTAAACAGCAAGTGCTGGTGGCATTACTTGTGGAAACTAGCTTGGAGTGTTCTGAAGTTGAATCAAGAACAGCTGGGGAAAAATAAACACCTTCAGCTATTGGTGTTAATCCATTACACCACCAGATTCTGTAACTCCTCCGAGCCAATTATTACTAAAAATCTAAAACAACTAATCAGGATTTTCACAATAGTTCTTCACCAACCACCCCCACCATGTACATGCAGTAAATAATAGAAAAGTATTCAAGCTCCACAGTATCTACAAGTTTTTAAAGAGATGGTCATATGAAACAATTAGAAATAACTATTTGTGTTTACATGTTAAAAAACAAGTCATTTCCAAATTGTTAAGCCAAATTTTTATACCCTGTAGAACTCACCACAAGGCAAAATTAATGAAATTTATAAAATGGAAAGCACATTAAATCTTTATTGAAATACCTAGAGCAAAATACAATCTTGAGTAAAGTCTATTAGAGCCAGTAAACAAATAGTGAAGTAACTTCTGAATTTGATTTCAACTCCCATTGTTGCATTAATTAAAATATATAAACTAGAGTACATTAGAAATATTTAAATATTTTAACTGAACGAATATTTAATTCAGAGCTGACAATTCACTTCAATATCTTTCTACAAATAATTGCTGTCACAACCTACTGTACAATCCACCAGATCGTCTACTCACAGAGAAGGTTGGGAAATGTGAATCTGGATATTTAAGAACAGAAAAGTACAATTTAAAGTGTAACTAAGATTTCATTTTTTGATAGGTACAACACAATGAAAAACGCACCTTACGTATTAAATCACTTGTTTTTGAAAATTCCCTTCAGAATTATTCACAAGTTTTTGAAACTATCTTTGAGTTAATATCCCAAAAGAAATCTCAATGAAAAAGATCAAATTCAACCTTGCAAACTCATTTAAATGGGTGAAAAACTCACCTTAACAGGTGGATGCGTTTGCACAAATCTGCAGAACTAGAGAGGGGGAAAAAAAAGCAATACATCAGGAGATTAAATCACAAACACCCGGGCGTTTTTTTTCAAATGACTCTGAATAGACTAAAGTCCTTGAGACGCATCCAGAATTTTCTTCTGACCGCAAGCTCGAGAGGACGGTTCTCGATCTATTCAATAACTTTTCCAGAGAGAAAAAAAATCCAACATCGTGTTTTTAGCCACATTTTTTCTGCTCACCAACTGAGATGTTCTTCCCCCCTGACGGTTTCTCAAATGTCAACGAATGTCTATATCCCAGAAAGAAGAAAGCTTTTTTTTTCCCCCGCTCCGCCTTGCCAACGCACCTGCCCCTATTGCCCAGTTCCAATTTCCCAGACTGACGGACTGCCTCGAGATTTTAAGCCACGCACAAGCGGATGACCTCAGAGCGTAAGAGCTGCTGCTGAAGTCATACTTGCGAGTCATCCGTCTGGTCCTCCTTCTCTGTAGGGGGCGAGGGAGTGCCGATAGCGTCCTTGCTCTTTGGCGCCAGAGAACAATTGGTTTTGTGAATGTGTCGTCTTTTTGAACAACACCATCTATAGGATTAGGAGACATATGGGTTTCAATGTTTACACCACCTGCTGGATTTCACCAGCAAAGCTGCGCTTTAAAAAAAACCAAGAAAAATAAGTGTTATGTGTTGTCTCTTCGCAAAGCCGTTGGATTGTTCCACATTTTGAGGAGGAATAACTGAACTAATGGAGAGGATGTGGTTCAAAATCAAAAGGCCTCTGGACAGAGATAAGGAGAAACTGTTCCCATAGATAGAGGAATCCAGAACCAGAGGAAGCATTTATCAGGAAATTGGTAAAAGAATCAAATGTGACTTAAAAAAACTTTTCACTCACCAGGATGTTACCTGGGATGGAGAATTTCATCTATGAGTAGAGGCTGGATAAGCTCGGGTTACTATCTGTAGAGGAGAGAAGGCTGAGGGCAGGCCTGATAGTGGTGTAGAAGATTATGAGGAGCGTTGATAGGATGGAAAGGAAGCAGCTGTTCCCCTCAGTTGAAACCATGATGTGGAGGTGCCAGTGTTGGACTGGGGTGGACAAGGCCAAAAATCACAGACACCAGGTTATGGTCCAACAGGTTTACTTGAAGACACAAGCTTTTGGAGTCTCACTCCTTCAGGTGTTAGTGAGAGATGTGGCATCAGACACAGAATTTATAAGCAAAAGATCAAAGGGTCATATAACTGATGTGAATGTGTTGAACAAACCTAAGATGGTTGTTAAATCTTTAATCAGTTAGAAAGGATTAATATTGCAAATCCCAGAATTTCTTTAAAGTCACAGCCCCAGGATAACTAAAGGTTTATCAGTATACCAGAGGTGACATCTCAGGTCAGACAATGCATTTTAGGTGTGAGGCCTTGTTTAGAACCTGGCTGTGTATCACATTGGAGTCAGACTGGTTTTATTACAAAATGCCACATTGACTGTTTACAAACTGTGTGCTTTTTGAACAAAATAGAATGTATCTGCAATTACAAATCTGCAAATGCAAATTCACCCCATAGATTTATATGTGTGTGAGTATGAGGGAGAGGGAGAAAGTGTGTGTCTATGTGCATGTGAGTGTGTCTGTGAGAGAGACTGTGTGTATGAGAGAGGGTCTGTGTGAGTATGTGTGTGTGTGTGTGTGTGTTTGCGTGAGACAGTGTGTGCATATGTTTGCACGTGTGAGAGTGTATAGTCTGGTGGGGTCACCTGTAGTGCGACATGAACCCAAGATCCCAGTTGAGGCCGTCCTCATGGGTACTGAATTTGGCTTTCAGCCTCTGCTCGGCGACTCTGTTGTTGTGTATCCCAAAGTCCACCTTGAAGGACATTTTCCTGAAGATCTGAGGCTGAACTCATCTGCTTCATCCTCAACCACAACGTATTCACCTTCGACAGCCAGTTCTTCAACCAGACACACGGAACAACCATAGGAACCAGATTTGCTCCCCAATATGCCAACATTTTCATGCACAAGTTCAAACAAGACTTCTTTGCTGCACAGGACCTCCAACCAATGTTATACACCAGATACACTGACGACATTTTTTTTCTTTGGACTCATGGCAAGGAATCACTGAAACAACTACATAGTGATATCAACAAATTTCATCCCACCATCAGACTTACCATGGACTACCCTTTAGAATCAGTCTCATTCTTGGACACACACATCTCCGTCAAGGATGTATATGACAACACCTCACTCTACTGCACATCTACAGATAACCTCACAATGCTACATTTCTCTAGCTTCCACCCTAAACATATTAAAAAAGCCATCCCCTATGGACAAGCCCTACACATACACAGGATCTGTTCGGATGAGGAGGAACACGAAGGACACCTGAAGGTGTTGAAGGACACCCTCATTAAAACAGGACACGATGCTCAACTCATCGATTGCCAGTTCCAACATGCCACAGTAAAAAACCGTAATGATTACCTCAGAAGACAGACAGGGATACAACCGATAGAGTACGCTTCATCGTCCAGTACTTCCCGGGAGCAGAGAAATTACACCACGTTCTTCGCAGCCTTCAACACATTATCGATGACAACGAGCACCTAGCGAAGATCATCCCCATTCCTCCACTTCTCGCCTTCAAACAACTGCCAAACCTTAAACAGACCATTGTTCACAGCAAACTACCCAGCCTTCAGGACAGCATCGACCACAACACCATGCAACCTTGCTATGACAACCTCTGCGACATCATTGACATGAGTACTACCATCACATGTGGGAACACCACGCACCACACACACACCAGATACTCATGTGATTTGGCCAACATTATCTATCTCATACACTGCAGGCAAGGATTCCCCAAGGCATGGTATATTGGCGAAACCATGCAGACGCTATGACAACGGATGAATGGACACTACGCAACAATCGCTAGACAGGGATATTCCCTCCCAGTTGGGGAACACTTCAGCAGTCAAGGACATTCAGCCTCAGATCTTCGAGTAAACGTCCTCCAAGGCGGACTTCGGGCAGCACAACAACGCAGAGTTGCCAAGCAGAGGCTGATAGCCAGGTTTAGTACCCATGAGGATGGCCTCAACCAGGATCTTGGGTTCATGTCGCACTACAGGTGACCCCACCACACTGTATACTCTCTCTCACAAACACACACACACATACACACTCACAGACCCTCTCTCATACACACGCTCTCTCTCACTCTCACACTCACACTCTCTCAAGCACATGCACACACAAACACTCTCTCCCTCACATGCGCACACTCTATTTCTCCCTCTCTCACACATAAACACGCACACATATATAAATCTATGGGGTGAATTTGCATTTGCAGATTTGTAACTGCAGATATATTCTGTTTTGTTCAAAAAGTGCACAATTTGTAGGCAATCACTGTGGCATTTTATAAATTCCTACAGCTCTCAGAAGTACAGAATTCCAAAAATTCACCTCTTCAGTAAACTCTGTACTCATCATCAACCAATCCTGCATGGAGTCACACAGTACAGAAGCAGGCCCTTTGGCCCAAATATCCTAAACTGAACTTTTCCCAGTTGCCTGCATTTGGCCCATATTCCTCTAAACCTTTCCAATCCATGTACTTGTCCAAATGTCTTTTAAATGTTATAATTGTACCAGCCTCTACCACCTCCTCTGGCAGCTCGTTCCATACATGCACCACCCTCTGTATGAAGAAGGTGCCCCTCAGGTCCCTTTTAAATCTTTCCCTTCTCACCTTAAACCTATGTCCTCTAGTTTTGGACCCCCCTACCCTGGGGGAAAGACGTTAGCTATTCATCTTATCTATGCCCTCATGATTTTATAAACCTCTAAAAGGTCACCCCTCAGCCTCCTACGCTCCAGTGAAAAAAGTCCCAGCCTAAATATTCCAGTCTTGGGAACATCCTTGTAAATCCTTTTTGTACCCTTTCCAGTTTAATAACATCCTTCCTATAGCAGGGTGACCAGAATTGTCTGCAGTACCCTAAATGTGGCCTTACCAATGTCTTGTGCAGCTGTAACATGACATCCCAACTCCTGTACTAAATGCTGTGACCAATGAAGGCAAGCGTGCCAAATGCCTTCTTCACCACCCTGTCCACCTGTGACATCACTTTCAAGGAACTATTACCTGCATCTGTCTCTCTGTTTGTCCTTTAGCAGGAGTTTTAATCTGTGACAAGAGGGTTCAGCAAATTGTCAAAATAACTTTTAAGAGCACTTGATGTAACACAGTGTAGAGCTGGAGAAACACAGCAGGCCAGGCAGCATCAGAGTAGCAGGAAAGTTGATGTTTCGGGTCAGGACCCAAACGTCAACTTTCCTGCTCCTCTGATGCTGCCTGACCTGCTGTGTTCCTCCAGCTCCACACTGTGTTATCTCTGACTCCAGCATCGGCAGTTCTTACTATCGCTTTACGAGCGTTCGCTTTCTTTCATTTCTAGTATCTGATACCATTAACACTTCAGCATTTCTCATTAGTTTTGCCAGGTTCTTTTAAGGGGATGTAATAATGTCTTGATTGAATAAATTGCAATTTTGCTGACTTTCCAAAAGGAATTGTTTTATCATGTTCCTTGTCTAGTTTCATTTGTGCCTTTTTCGTGGATGGCTTGCCCAGCAGCAAAGGGATCTCATGGGATACTATATCTGTACTACTAATATGGCTTCTTCCACAATCCTCATGGAATCAATTTTTTTCCAATTGCTTTAAAGGTTTGTGATCCGTGAACCTGCATACAAATTGAACTTTCATATTAGATGCAGATATTTACAGCACAGGAGGCCATTCAGCTCATTGTGTCTGCACCAGTCAACAAAGATCCCATTTTCCAGCTCTTGGTCCATTGCTCTTAAGGCTGTGGCAATGCAAGTGAATATCTAAATATTGCTGAAATGTTATGAGAGTTTCTGCCTGAACTATCCTTTCAGGCAGTGAGTTCAAGATTTCCACCCCTTCTAAGTGAAAAAAAATTTCCCTCAACTCTCCTCCTAACCTTCTACCTTTTGCTTTAAATCAATGTCCTCTGGTTGTTGATCCCTCCACAAATGGAAAAGGTGCCTTCATATCCACCCTATGTATGCCCCTCAATCTTGTACACCTCAATTAAATCCCTTCGCTCCTCAAGAAAAACTTTCCCAGCCTATCCAATCATTCCTCATAGATCAGACCTTCCAGCCCAGGCAGCATCCTGGTAAGTCTCCTCTGCACCCTCTCTCGTGCAATCATGTCCTTTCTATAATGTGGTGGTCAGAACTGCACACAGTACTCCAGTTGTGGCCTAAACGGTGTTTTTGACATTTACAACATAACCTCCTTGCCCTTGTAATATATGCCCTGGCTAATATAAAGGCAAGTATCCCATATGCCTTCTTAACCATCAGACAACAAATGGCCTACCACCAAGCCCTGTGGAATCCCACTGGAAATAGATTTCCAGTCACAAAAACATCCCTCTACCATCATCCTCTACTTCCTGCCTCCCAGTTAATTTCAGATCCAACATACCACTTTCCCTTGAATCCTATGAGCTGTTACTTTCTTGACCAGTCTGCCATTAGGAACCTTATGAAAAGCCTTACTAAAGTCCATGTAGATCACTTGAAATGCATTATCCTCATCAACATTCCTGGCTACCTCCTCAAAACGTTCAATCAAATTTGTCAAACACAACCTTCCCTTAACAAATCCATGTCGATGATCCCTGATTAATCTGTGTATCTCCAAGTGCAGATATGTTCTCTCCTTTAGAATTCTTTCTAATAACTTCCCCACCAACAAGGTTAGACTGACTGGCCTGTAGTTTCCTGGTCTACCCTTCCTCCCTTTTTTAATGACTGGATAATATTAACAGTCCTCCAGCCCTATAGCACTCACCTATGGTCAGAGAGGATTTTAAAATTACTGTCACAGCGCCTGATATCCCATCCCTTGCCACCCTCAACAGCTTGAGATACATCTCATCCAGGCCTGCAGATGTATCCAATTTTATGGATGCTAAACTTTTTTTTGTTAATTTAAAAAAATACTTGGTTCATAGAAATATATTTATATACATACTTAGTCACTGAAGCAGTTCGGTTCTGTATAGTAGCATATGAAGAAACAAATCAAATATTGGAATTTGACTCTATCCAGCAAACAAACCAAAGGCCTTTCTTACCCATGCAAAACAATATTTACATATATTTGAGGCACTGGGAGGGTGCGATAACTGAACGGACCCCCATTTAACTTTGACAGAAAGACCTTAAGTCTTTTCCCACTGCGCTTTAGTGGCAGCTGCCCCAAGCTTTAGCGTGTCCCTCAGCACGTAGTCCTGGACCTTGGAATGTGCCAGTCAGTCAAGGTCAACTCCTTGCTCTGGAAGACCAACAAGTTTCGGGCAGACCAAAGAGTATCTTTCATTGAGTTGATGATCCTCCAGATGCAGTCAACGTTTGTTTTGGTGTGCGTCGCGGGGAACAGACCGTTCAGCACAAAGTCCTGCATCATGGAGCTGTCAGCATGAACCTCGACAAAAACCACTGCATCTCTCTCCAGACTTCCTTTGCAAAGGCACATTCCAGAATGAGATGTGTGACAGTCTCTTACCCCACCCCCCCACAACACCTCCCACCTGGCAGCCACTCCAAGGGCAGCATGCAGTGATGCAGACAGTCCGGGCATACAAAAAGGATTGCACAGATAGTGCCCTTCTCACCACCAGCCAAGCGATGCCTTGGTGCTTGTTGGAAAGTTCTGGTGATGAGGCATTCTGCCAAATAACTTTGACAGTCTGCTCAGGGAACAACCCAACAGATCCACCCTCTCCTTTTCCTGCAGGGTCTCGAAATATTTATTTATTTATTTATTTATTTATTTATTTATATTTTTAAAAATATACTTTATTCGTACAAAATACAAAAAAAATAAACACACTTTCACCTACCCGGTCATCCTAGCCGTCCCGGATTACCCTGGGGGTACGTACACCAACTAAAGGGAAAAAACAAAGGAAAAAAGAAAAACTCCGGTGGTCATCTCTACCGTAGTCAAAGTTGGCCCCCTGACCAGTTGGAGGAGGCGCCAGCTGGGCCCAGTTTCTGAACAGGGCCCTGATACGGTACGGCCGAGGGGTCTTACACGGTGGTCTTTCCCCACCGCGCCTTGGCGGCGGCTGCCCCAAGCTTTAGTGCGTCCCTCAACACGTAGTCCTGAACCTTGGAGTGCGCCAGTCTGCAACACTCGGTCGGGGTTAGTTCTTTCAACTGGAAGACCAGCAAGTTGCGGGCAGACCAA
>NC_063372.1:4297846-4313430 GCF_021869965.1 Rhincodon typus
CAATGGTCACAAATTACAAGTTAGACACAAGGATAAGTGTCACTACATGATCAGATAGTGAGCCATGGTTAGGAAAGCACTATCTACAACTGACAACAATGCAACTACATGCCCCAGGAAGCATAGCACTTAGGATTAAACGTAACCTGCAAGGAGCTCTCTGATATCGGGAAATGTCAAGCAGTAGAAAATCTATCAGTACTTCATAATCAAGAATTCTCACTCAAGTTGGAAGGCATGTCTAACCTTAATCTTTTTCAAATGGCATTAGTAGTTAAGTTATATAAAGTTGAAGGAATAGCCAGTCAGTGAACAGCTGGTCAGAGGACAGCAGATTGAAGATTTAATGGGGCTCCCTGGACTCGTGGCAGAACTCAAACAAAAAGAAGGATCCACTGAGATTAGTTAAATTGTCTAAAGAAATTTGTTTTGTACTGTCAACAAGATGGGAAAGCGTGATATACCAAACTCAGACTGCAAGAGCCAGCAAGATTTGTGAGGAAGAACAAGCAATGAAATGCCAATGAACAGCATACCCTATTTGAGCCAATTGACTAACTCTAACTGATGTAACTCAGAGTGCAACAAAGCTTGGTGAACAAATAACTATGATAGATTCAAGACCAATGTTAGGTGGTGAGGTGCCTCAGAAGAGACACATTCAAGCACAGTATTTGACTTCCTAACCTTCTTAGAAAGTATCCTCAGTAACTGTGAAAGAGATCATGCCAAGCCAGAAGCAATCCTCAAATAGCAAAACTGAGGAAGTGAACATGTTTTTTTCACCAATAATGAGGTGAAAGAGATAATCCAAACCAATCAATGCTTCAGCACAAACCTATAGGTGGATTGAGAATAAAAATCTGCAGATGCAGATTGAAACTGTGGTGGATACAACTCCATGGAAGCTACCACCAAGAAGCAATGTCCAATGATTCAACATACTGCAAGGAGGAAATTGCCAATTTCAAAGACTCAAGATACTGAAAAGAAGGAATTGCTTGTTCAGCAGGGATTTAGTCCTCTGGAAAGGAAATCCAAGAGATTAAAGTCACTCTAGATTGAAGGGATCTTCAGACTGTCAAGAAAGAGAATCAAAGACAATGGTAGTTTGCTGGGTGGAACACCAGACTTTGAAGTCCAATAAGAAGTAATTCCAGGAGAACAGCAAAACTTCCAGATCACTTTAATTTGTAAAGTCAGAAATTTGGGGCGATGGGGTTACAGTAAATGTAATTATATTCACAAATATATCATCTTAAAAACGGAAAAAAAAAACTTTGCAGGCAGCGAAATGTTGATATGGGTCCAAAGGGTCCATACTGAGGAGTGCCATAAGCACCATTTGCTATAATTATGTCATATGGATATGTAGGCAGAACAGTTCAGGATCTTGAAGTAGTGTGGCCCAATATCTGGTCCTCTTCGAATTCCTGGTACTAATTTTTTGTATTAATGTAACCTTTGACTAGTTGCCAACATATTACTATAACTGAAATTGCTGCAACATCTCAGCAGGTCTGTCAGCATCTGAAGAAAGAAATCAGAGTTAATGTTTCAGGTCAAATGACCCTTCCTCAGAACTGTATAATAATAAACTGTATCTTGTTAACTACAAGAGACTCTTCTAGTTAGACCAGGAAGTCGTTGTCCATAACCAGACTCGACCAAGCAGGCCCTGTAGTTCCCTACACTTAAACAGGATGGTAGCAACAACCTTTGTGAGTAGCAGCTCATAAAGCATAGGAAGATGGCATGCCCAGATAACAGATTTGTCTTCTTTAAATTTGGATATTAGGACACATGGCAAATCTAATACTTTCCTAAATGTACCTGCTGACTTTGGCTTTATACGCTCATGTTGGAGGCTAAACAGATTTTTCGATATTTTATGGAGATTTTCTATACACTCTTGTGAAGAAGCCAGGCTTGATTGCACTTTCACATTAACTTCCTCAATCCATTCAGCCGACCTTTTTTCTACTTCTCTGTCCTCCTCGATGTCTTCTTCATCAATTAATGTTTGATCTGCAACATACATGTATAAATAGAATCATGTTTGTAAATTATATTGAAACAGCTTACTCTCGTGTGCATTTGTTTTGTGTTCATCAAGATTAAGAAGTTAGTGCTAATCTGTGAAATACTTTCCATTTTGAGCATCGAACATTGTCAGAATTGAACATTTTCAAGTTAGGCATAACAGAGTTAAATACAGACTAACACTCCAGCTAGACTGTCTCATCAAACACTCCAAGGCTGATACAGCATGGGGTTAAATACGGAGTAAAATTCCCACTACACCATCCCATCAAACACATCAATCTGAGGGGCTGGCTCACATGATTTCAAATCATGACCAGGGATACAGAATAACTAAGTCAAAATCGGTTTTATTACATGAGATTGCTGTATTGTGCAGCCTTTATCTTGGGATCACAATCTGCAATCCCTTTCACTTGTTAATATTTATCCCTTAAACCAACATCTTCAAAAAAGATGTTCTGATTATTTACTTAATTCGTGTATAAATTCTAAAGAGTGATGCCCCAGCACCAACTTCTGTGGTACACCACTTGTGACATCTTGCTGGCCTGAAAAAGACCCATTTATTCCTATTCTCTGCTTCCTGTTAGTCAGCCAATCTTCTATCCAAACCAATATGATACCCCCTACACCATGAGCTTTTATTTTCCACAATAACTTTTGATTATGAAACACTTTCTGGAAATCAAAATACAATACTTACTGGTGCCCCCTTACACAAGTTACTTCTTCAAAAAACTCCAATAAATAAGGTAAACATGACTTTCCTTTAACAAAACCATGTTGGCTCTGCAGCCAACATTTTTAATCAGCATGTCATTAAAAGTGATTCTTATCGGAACAGGAGGAAGCCATTCAGCCTCTTCAGTCAGCACGATTTCACTGAATGGTGAACTATCTGTAACCTAACGCCTCATACCCACATTTGCTCCATATCTCTGAAGACCTTAGGTTAGCAAAAATCTATCAATCTCTGATATTAGATGAACAATTGTTCCAGTATCAATTGCTGTTTATGGTGGAGAGTTCAAAACTTTTAGCACCCTTTCTGCATAGATGTGTTTCCTAATTTCACACCTGAAAGGTCTTGCTCAAATTTTTAGACTGTGCTCCCTAGTTCTTGACTGCCTAACCATTGGAACTAGTTTCTCTCGACTCAATCTCTTCCCCTCAATACTTTAAAAACTGATTAAATCATCCCTTAACCTTTGAAATTCCAGGGAAGACGACCTTAGTTTATGTAATCTCTCCTTGCAGTTTAACACATCCAGGTATCATTTCAATAGATCCACACAGCACTCCCTCTAAGGCCAATATCCTAAGGTGCCCTATCAAGAATGACTCACCAGTATGATCTAAATAGGGCTTTATATAGCTGAACTGAGACTTCTAGTCTGTTGTACGTGGATTTCTAGATATGAAAACCAGCATTTTATTTGCTTTTTTGATTAAATTATGCACTTGTTTACAACATTTTAATGATCTATATATCTGGCCACTGAAGTCTCTTTGGAACTGAATTGTTCCTAGTTTTTTACCTTTAGAAGATTATAATTTTTAGGTCCAAAGTGGATGAAATCAGTGGGTATTAGGGCAAAATGCCGACTCCAAGCTAATATCCTACTATTAGAACAGTCAGGACCTAGTATTGGTTCAGTAAAGTATCACTTAAAGTGAGAAATTGTTGTGCCTGGTTAATCAATGTTAATGTACACCGTAGTAATGTAAAACTGTACAAAAATGCTTAATCTAAATTTTTAAACCCCTTTAAGTACATTTTCAACCTTTTTGAAACAGATTTTGGGTATTTGTAAGGGCTGATTTCATCCAAGATTGCACACCTAAAGGCATCATTCCAGTCCCAGGCAAATGTCAAAATACATACATTAAACATTAAATGCTCTATGTCTGATACATCTAAAGGTGTATTTCCAATTCCATTCATGTGAAATAATTTGGCTTTGTATTGATACAATTGTTGCATTATAAATCAAATACAAGTCTTACTCTGCAGTCCTTTCAAATCTTGATAATGTGTTTGAGTTATATAGCAAAAATAAAATCATGAAGATCCATTTGACAAACATGAGAGAATAATTCTTAAAGTTAGGCCTACAAATACTTCTACAGTCAACAACCTGCCTTGGAACCTACAGCTGACTCCAGTTAAATGCATGCCTAAAATGTGAATTGTTCTAATATGCAATTTAATGAGAAACATTAGAATATCACAGGTGATAGCATCATGGTAGTGCTATTGGACCAGTAATCAAGAGACCCAACTGCTGTTCTGGGGACATAGGTTCAAATCCCACCGCAACTGCTGGAATTTAAATTCAATTAATAAAATTTGGAATTATAAAACTAGCCTTAGTAAGGATGACCAGGAAACTACTGTAAAAATCCACCTATTTCACTAATGCCCTCTCGGGAAAGAAGGTTGTGGCCCTTACCTGGTCTGACCTACCTATGACTCCAGACCCATGACAATGTCGTTGACTCTTAACTGCCTTCTGAAACAGCCCAGCATGCCACCCATTTCAAGGGCAATTCAGGACAGACAACAAATTCTGACCTTGCCAGCAATGCCAAAGTACGCTGGAAAAAAAAATCCTATATCTAATGTATCCCTCATGTTAAATTAGTATTTTTTTAAAATCAGTCTGCTTTTTGACAATTAATGATATTCAGCCATTCGACTATGATGCTGTTCTTACTGGATATCCACATATGAGTATATTCCATCAAGAGCTGCTGAGTATCAACAGAACACTGGCTGATTAGCCCTCATAAGTAATTGAATTGTGGTGCTATGAATGCTGTGAGACACAATGCAACACAGACCTGGAATCAAACCTGTTTCACACTAGTTGGTACATTGTACAAAAACTGTGTATTTGCTCACTGGATAACACAGTTTTATTAAGTGTTGCCTTGTTGTTTAGATTGTCACCTTGTGTTATAAATACTCACTGTTGAAGTGTTTGAATCAAAACTGTGTCTGGCCCATATCCAGCAGAGAGCAAGGGAATTGTAATGGAGAATATAATAAATGGTCTAATTGGATCCAGGTTGATGAGATGACCTGGAAATCCTCTTTACTTGTTTACATTCCCATTAGGACATTCAAATTATTAAGTCCCTAATATTCTATATTCAATGCACTAATTTTACTAGTACCAAAAATCTTAGATTTATGCACACTTCCTCTGTACAAAGCTTTACTTCCTCATCATATTTTTGTTAAAATTTTATGTCAACCTTTCCTATTATAAATTCCTATGTCTACATTTATAATGAATGTGCGCTCGTGAATAAATCGCACTGTAATTATACCCTCCCACTAGCTGTAGTGCTGAAATATCTTGTTTTTGCATCACCCAACTCCTCAGCAGAGAAAGTCCTATGCTTCAATCTACTCCACTTCTCTGCTTCTCAAAATGGGGGAGTTAGATTACAATTTGCCCCATTCAGTGCCTAACGCCACTGGAGATCAATTAGTTTATAATAAACTGCATACTGCTGTCCGACAGCCATTGTAGAATAAACTTTAAGATTTCCTCTTTGGTGCTGTTGCCAGTTGCAAATTCAGTGATTGTATCTATCAACCATTCCCTTTCCTTTTTTTCAGGGGTTAAGGTGATTTTTGGCACTTGCTGGTGGTCAAATCTTGCGTGGCTCAAAGCGAAATTCACTTTGTCCAGAATGTCCTTCAAACGTTCTGCAACTTCCTGTTGGCAAATATTAAAAGAAAAGATCAAAAAGTAAAAAGCTATTCAAGCAAGTTAGTAGTTTCAAAAAAATTGCAATTATGTTTGGAAATGTCAAATAGTTCTAAAAGACACAAATCACTTATTTTGCCCTATCTACATCCTTACTGTACAAAGAAAATGTATCTTAATGAAGGAAAAAAATGAAGACTTCTTTATATATAGTGCTTTTCATGGCCTCAAGAATGTCCCAAAGTGATTTAAAGTTATTGAAGTACTGTTGAAGTGTAGTTACCATTGTAAAGTGAGAAAATGCTGCAGTCAATTTGTGTTCAATAAGATCTCACAAACAGCAACAAAATAAACAATTAGACTTTTTTTATGATTTTCGTTGAGGGATAAATATTGGCAAGGTCACTGGAGGAAATTTTCCTACAAACACCACCAAGTCAGCTCTTCCCCATACTAAGAGTTCCCAATCAAAGTAAAGAGCTCAGCACTGCTATACTGAATAATAATAGAAAATATTCTTAGTCATTCGAATCTTCAGGACTTCCTGGCAACTTGTAGTGCTGTGTGGCACTAATGTTCTGACCTATACATTCCCCACTCAATGGCTTCCGACAGTCAACTGTTAGCAGTATGAAATGTAAGAAACTTTGTAAATACAAATAATTTATTAATCCTTTGTCCATGCCATAACTGAAAAATGTTCCCCAGTCGATCTGTGTTCCAACCATCCATACATGTAATAAGACAAATCTAATTCAGTCATATACACATTACATAAAACTAAGATTAGCAAGTCACTCATTTGTATTGAAAATTCCACTTGCGGTTCAAGAAGGCCTAACATCTCTCTGGCCAACTAGGGATGGGCAATAAACACCAGCCTTGTCAGGAATGCCGCCTACATTCCAAGAACAATTTAATATAAAAATTCCAAATTAATCACCAAGTTAAAAACACTTCAGAAAAAATGGTCTAATTTTGTTTCAATACAGTCTGCCATGGTGACAACTGGTTGCCATGACCACAGACAACAAAAGGGCTCTAAATAATGGCAATTTTAGAATGTGAAGTTTTGCCCTGGCAACAATCTGCACAAATATCATTCACATTTTAAAAAAAATGTCAGTGTTGCATCCAATACATATGGAAAGCGCAATGAGATGTTGCATCAACTATGTGACTGACAATTTCAGCCTCCATAAATTAAGAAAAGCATGTCACACATTCCTGTTTTTCTTAAAATAGAGTTCCAGTATCAGGACTTGATAAAATGCCAACAAGTTCAAATCCCACTTCAGGTTATTCATTAAAACTTGCCATCACATTTTCTGTGTATGTATGTCTGTCTGATTCTCTGTATGTGTGTCTGTTTGTTTGTGTCTCTGTTTGCATGTGTATGTGTCTGTCTGTCTGTTTGAATCCCTGTATACATGTGTGTCTGTATGTCTGACTGCCCATGTCTCTGTATACATGCGTAGTCTGTTTATATTTATCTCTATATGTATGTGTCTATCTGTCATGTCACCATGTCTGTTTGTTCTTATCTCCGTATGTATGTGTCTGTCCATGTCTCTGCATGTGTGTGCACATGTCTATATGTTCTTTTAAAAATTCATAAAGATAAGAGCATCACTGGCTAACCCAGCATTTATTGCCCATCCCAGCTGGCAGTTAAGACTCAACCACATTGCTATGGGTCTGGAGTCACATTTGGTCCAGACAAGGATGGCAGTTTCCTCCCCTAAAGGACATTAGTGAACCAGATGGGTTTTTCCAACAATAGACTCTAAATTCTAGATTGTTACTGAAGTCAAATTGCTGCCATGGCAACATTTGAACCTAGGTCCCCAGGTTAATGGCTCAGTGACAATACCACTAGGCCATCACTTCTCCCAGATGTATGTATCTCTGTATGTGAATGTGTGTTAATCTATCTGCCCGTGTTTGTGTGTGTGTGTGTCTGTGTTTCTGTACATGTGTGTCTGTTCATATGCATCTATCTGTCTACGTCTCTGTATGTTTGGGTATGTTCATCATACGGTCATAGAATCATAGAGGTTTACAACACAGAAAAAGGCCCTTTGGCCCATCTGCACCAGTCAAAAACAACCACCTAACTATTCAAATCCCATTTTCCAGCACTTGGTCCATAACCTTGTATGCCTTGGCATTGCAAGTGCACATCTAAATATTTCTTAAATATTATGAGGATTTTTGCCTCCACCACCTTTTCTACTGAACTTACTGCTGTTACCAACATTAATCTTCCTGACTCCCACTTGTTTACCCCTGGGCAGCCTCAAGAAGGACTCAGTACTATCAAGGCAGGACCCTCCATTGGATTAACCCACTCTAGGCCTGGGCTACAGGCGATCAGGGCGCTGAACAAGTGTCAACCGTGTTGGCACTTGGTGAACTGTTCGCGCTTTAATTCCGAGAATCACTGTTCCCAACTGAAAACCTGTTTTAACGTGTAAGGTGTATAAATGTCAATGTCAAGGTTGAAAAGCCTTCAGGGCAGCGTCACTTGGTACAATAAACATCTTATCTGCTTTCTTCCTGTCAAGGATCGCTGCTTTGGAATACAATGTTTCTACTGAGATTCCGGTCCCAGATCTAAATCGAGGGTAAACAAAATGAAAAACCCGAAGAAATCTGAAATAAAGACAAAAATTGCGAGAAATGTATTGTAGGTCAGTCAGTCTCTGCGAAGCAAGAAATATAGATAGATTAACGTTTCAAGTATAGATGTATGGTCAGTTTCATAATTTATAGTGACACGATGACACCGAAAAAGACAGTGAAATGTCCGCACCTCTTCTACTTTTAGCACTGGATGTTTTCGTCAAACGTATGTAGCGCTCAGCCAGAAATCGTTCTTTTCTGTGACTTTGGGACATGCAATTGCTGATGTCCTCTCTTTTGATAACTGACCATATTTTGCCCTACATTCCTACACAAGTTGTTACCTGTCTTGCTCTCGCCAACTGCGCGGTCTCGATTTTTCCTATGGCTCGTTGGACTGTCGTAGAGAGGCCAATGTCGCTCTCGTTGGGTATCAAAATAATGTTTTCAGAGTCAGTCTTATTCATGTCCTCTTTATTGTCCATGCTGTTCGTAAAACAAAATACAAAACTGAGAACAAAAAAAACTTCAGCGAGTTACAAGGACATATATATAACTTTCCCCCCTTAATCGTTTTGCCCGTTTAAGTGGGGTGAGCAAGGTGAGGTGAATTCTTGTACCTGTCTTTTGGCACCTTGAGCCACGTGTCATGAATGAACGATTGTTTACCTGGGTTGACGCCGCGCTGGCGGTAATCGGAAATCGACATGGACGTTCCGTGTGGATTTCACTGTCGGCGCGGGCGGGGACAAATGGAATAGATACGAATCTCAAGGCTGAAACCGACAACTGAAGGTTACTGTGACAAACGCATCCCTTCTTGTTGAGAAGGGCGCAGATCAAAGGTTGGTTTTTTTGGGGCACAGGAAGATGGGGGAGTCTTGACGGTAAGAACAAGGGGAAGAGCAAACCACAATTCCCGGGGTGCACTGGGCATCTCCACGCAAGCGCTTTGTGTCCCCGGGCGGCGTCATGTCTATAAATAGCAGCGCTGTGGAACGCTGAGTCTATTGTTATAGATAGGTCGGTACATTGTAGCTGGTTAGAGCAGGGGCTGCGGTAAGTCAGTTTCACCAACTTAGTTACCTTCCTTCGCAGCCTCTACCCTTCTGCACCCAAGCCGTCGCCTGCTAACTCCCTCCATTTGATCGCAGCAAACCCAAGCACCCCCACCGGCCAAAAAAGAACATTTTCATTAACACGAATCTGTTTGGAAAAAAGGTTGACAGCATATTGTATGAAAAGCTGTTGTGGAGGAAAAAAAGGACTCGCCCAGCCAAGCGCCATTTAAATCCCCGTACAGCACTCACATAGGAGGGAAACTGCCGATTATAATCTACATTTCAGGTAGGGAAATGCGATTTTTTTTTCTTGTTTGTGCATGATCGTTGGTCGGTCATTAACAAGAATGGCAGAACGCTATTTTTCGTTCAATGATTAGGCTGGCTATAAACAAGGCTTGACACCGTTTATGATGCAGTTTCCGGGATAGTCGCCGGTAAATTTTCGTCAGAGCCAATACTCAGTTGATGAATCCTGTCATGTTAAATACTAGTTCCTTCTCATTGCTCCTCGTGTACCTTTCTAGGGGGCATTTCCCTTCACCCAATAGTTGTTCAGATCAAATGTCAAAATCTAACTCGCCCACAGTTCCAGTGAAGCGGGTAAACTGGAATGTAGAGTGGGTACCCTTCCAGTGACACCTCGTAAACGGTATGGTTAAACATTCAGCAAATAACCACATCCAATGATAATACTTGCTACACTCTGTGTGTGTCTCCGAACAATGTATATCTGTCGATATATCAAAACAGAATTTTTGTTCTGCTTTATTAAAATCCACAACAACATTCCCTGATATAAATTAATAACTTAACAATTAGCGCGGAAGCATTAAGTGTCTTGCCGCTCCATCCCTCCAGACGCTAGAATTGTGACTTAGTATTTGTCTAAATCAAATAGTCAGCTACTCAAGATCTGCTTGTTCTCTGAATATATTTTATATTTTAATAGTTAAAAAATTGTGGGAGTGCAGTGTGCACTTTAAGAGGTTTATTTTTATGTATTCAATTATGTAAAGCGATTAATATTCTTTTCTATTCTGACAAAGCTGTTGTTAAAAAGTTTTAATGAATCAAGTTTTACGCAGGCAAGCCTAATAAAGAGAGCTTGATTTATAATGGATTCCTGCTCAAGGGCAGCACACAATTGTAACACTGTCACTGGAAACAAAATGGACACAATATGAATAAGATTCATCTTTTAATACTGTACTTAATTGCTGAAGCAAAGGACTGTTTAGGAAGAGCCCTGTTTTAAAAATGAAAATGAAATTCTCTCAGAGAATTGGGTAAGTGTCTGAAAGGGAAAGAAAATGCAGGAGAAGGGAAGGGTAATGGGACTAGTAAATTGCTGTTATGGAGATCCACCATTGGCTCAATTATCTGAGTGGCTGCCTTCTGTGTTACAACCATTTCTATTATTTGGTTCTGCTATTACATGGGATTGCAGAACTATTGCCATCTTTTATGTAGGGATCATATTCTACAGTTACTTTTTTTTTCCATTAAAACTGAAAGCTTATCTACAAGAGTTGCTATTTTCTAATCAGGGTCACTTGTTTAGGAATAAATTGCATTCCACGCATATGTGGGATTTTTATACTGTCTTGTTCTGATCCAACCTATTTTCTTGAGAATGCTGTATCCTTTCTGGCCATTAATATCACTTTACTAAATTGTATTGGATTGTCTGAGAGCCCAGAATGCCTTCCATCTTCCTAAATGAAAACTAAGTAAAAGGGAAGGTTTTTCTGCCAGCTGCGGGAGCACCATTGTCACAAAGACTGCAGCAGTTTGAGGGTCCACTAGTTTCTGGAGTAATTAGTGAGGGGTAATAAATGCCAGCCTTGCCAGCATCACCCACACCCCAAGCAAAAATGTTGATCATAGGCATCTTCATTTTTTTGTTTCAAACTAATTTTGGTTGAGACTGGGCAGCCGATTGCTCACTTGGCTGGGTAAATTGATACTTGTCTTTTTCCTAAAACTCTGACACAATTTTTTTTTTTTCAGTGTGCTCCAGCACAGAGAAGGTCTTAGCCTGCATTTAAACCTCCACATTTAATGGTTAAATACAGCCAGTACAAGTAAAATCATGTTCAGAAGATTTGTTATTGATATTGCATTTCTGTGTGAATAAGTATAGCTAGAAGGTTAAATGAGCTGCTGTCAACTGAATGTAGATCAACAATTTGCCTTTATCGGGTGTCTTTAATGTAGGAATGTCCCAAAGTATTTCATACAAAGCTACTCAGAACAAAATGCAGAAAATAAACCCAAGAAGCAGGGGTTAGTAAGGATGATTTAAAGTTTGGTCAGAGGTGAGTTGTAAGGAGGAGGGAGTGAAGGAATTTGAGTGTAGGGCCTAGATGGTGGAAGACACAGTCCCAATAGTGGTAAAAGGAATGAAAGATGTGTAAGGTAACCAAGGTAGACCTATTGTTATGATCCCACCTCATGCTAATATTGGACAAGTCACATCCCAGCATGAAACCTGGCTTGATAGATGATATATTTGTTTTTTTTTTGATCAGTTGATATGGTGGTTAGTCACTGAACACATTCAGACAAGGCTGCAGATGTTGTTCAACCACAGAACATTACACAAAAGGCAAAACAAATAATGCTATACATATGTACAAGATAGAAAAATCTTCATACCCAAGTCAAACAAAGTTTCAATTTGTTTCCCAACATCATCTGTTACAGAGACTCAACCCCAGGGAAAGATAACTCCTTTCTTAGCTTTTTAAATCTTTACTTAACTAATGGTTTCCAGTTTTTGTTCCCTTGGACTGTTGAAACTATTTTACTATGATTCCTTTTTGAGTCCGCTGGTATGACACACTCTGGCCAAAGTATTTCCAGTTCTAACAACTTAAAGATTTCTATTATGGTTCTCCTGCCTTGGAAACTGCAGACTAGAAATCCCTTCTGAAGTGACTGGTTCCTCTGAATTGAACTGAAAACATTGGTTCTCTTGCTAGGAAAAAGTGTTCTCTTCTGAACTGAGTCCTTGAGGCTTCTGTTCTGAAGCAAAAGATCCTGACCTGAAACGTCAACTTTCCTGTTCCTCTGATGCTGCCTGGCCTGCTGTGTTCCTCCAGCTCCACACTGTTATCACTGACTCCAGCACCTGCAGTTCTTGCTATCTCTAAGCTCATTGTCGTAATGTGTTTGCTCTTTCTGTCACAACAGCAAGTTGCATTTCTATAGACGTCTCCACTGTAGTAAAATGAACCCATTTGTTTCAAGGGTACAGAATTTGATACTGAGTCACATAAGGGGATAGTGAGACAGCTGACTAAAAGCTTGGTCAAGGAAGGGTGGGAGGTGAGATATCACAGCTGTTTGTGATGGGGGAATTGCATCTCTTTTGTAACACTGACCGTTACGAGAAACCTGTCGTTCAAAGGTCCCCCAGCCAACTGTTGTGAATACAGCTTTCAACATTTGAATCAGCACGATGATGCTCTTCAGGTGGGACTGTAGTAGTATATGCTATCTGGTGCTTTGGAACTGCAGTAGAATGTGTGTGTATACTGACAAATACTTATTCTCCAGTTTCCTTGGACCATGCCATCACAGTCAGTGCAGAGCTCAGTCCCAGCACATTCCCAGAATGAAGAATTAGAGCCATTAATATGATTGTATTCTACAGCAATTTAATGCTGAGTTCAAGTGGTGTCGAAGAGGTAACTCTACCATCTCATAAAGTAATAAATGAGGCACAATATCACTCTCATTGCTAACCAAAACAAATGATACTGTACAGTTTGCAAACAAAGCCTGCAAATGAACCATTATTGCAGCTTGCCACCTACCTGATGTGTGGGATCAACACCACCTCAACAACTTTGGCGACATAACACATCTATCTACCTATTGAATGTCGTAGGTCAGAGCAGGGAAACTAAGTGACTTCTTTATAGCCGCTTAAATTATTAGAGAGAGCATCTGGTTTCTTTGTCACCTGGAGTACACTGTATTCAGACAGGAAATAAAACATACCAGTTTCTTTTTACTTTAAGATGAGAAATGCCTCTTGCTGTGCCCTCCCCTCGATCTCTGTTTATTTTGCATGCAGGCATTAACTGGCTGTTCAGCCTACTGGTTGTCACGAATGGTTGCATCCATTTACTAAAGTCCACATCTTGTGTTGCAAAATGTATAAGCGTCAGAAAGCATAGCAAGTAACTGTTTAACTTAATGTGCTGTGCCAGGACTACTACTTCTAACCTCCCCCCGCACACTTTGGCCATTTAAATAATGTCAAATTCCATTAACTTACAAAAGAAAACCAATCCTTATCCACTGCAACAAGTCAACATTTCACATTAAAGGCATCCGGAGTAACAGTCTGGAAACATTCGAAAATTGTGACCCAGTTAAGAAGATTACTGAATGAAGACAATTTGCGCCA
Source organism: Rhincodon typus (assembly GCF_021869965.1). Classification (NCBI taxonomy): domain Eukaryota; kingdom Metazoa; phylum Chordata; class Chondrichthyes; order Orectolobiformes; family Rhincodontidae; genus Rhincodon; species Rhincodon typus. The sequence continues at coordinate 4,311,724 of NC_063372.1, forward strand.
ATATGAACAGCCTGCTTGTGCAGACTCTTTGAATAAAGTATCAGATTAAGAACTTTCTGGCACGTTATAGTCTAGTCCCTTAAAGCTCTGATTTTCATTCCAGCATTGCTTGTTAAAATAACTGGGCTCTTTAAGTTCCAAAATTAGCCACCACAGCAGATGATGACTGGTGTTCAAAAACATTACTGATGCTGAAATCTTGCTATCACTATCCAGAGGGTTACCTAGCCATGTAAACACTGGCTACAAGAGCACGCCAAAGGTGAGCAATTATGTGGTGAGTAAATCACCACCTGCCACCCCAAAGCCTGCTCACCATCTTAAGGGCAAAAATTAGGAATGTGATGAAATATCCACTATTTTCCTGAGTGCAGCTCCAACAGTTTTAGAAGCTCAATACCATCCAGGACAAAGCAATCTGATTTATTGATGCTCCATCCACCACCTTCAACATTCTACCTCCACAACCAATGCATGGTGCTAGCAGTGTGTACCATCTACAAGATGCACTGCAATAATTTGCCAAGGCTCCTTCAACAGCATCTTCCAAACCTGCGACGTCTACCACTTAGAAGGACATGGGCAACAGATACATGGGAACACCACAACCTGGAAGTTCTCTTCCAAGTCACTCACCATTCTAACTTGGAAATATGTCACCATTCCTTCAGTGTCACTGGGTCAAAATCCTGGAACTCACTTCCTAAGGGCATTGTGGATCAGTCTACAGCACATGGTGTGGATCATCATCACCTTCTCAAAGGTAATTGGGAATGGACGATAAATGCTGGCCCAGCCAGTGTGCTCACAAACCATGAATGAATAAGTAAAAACATGTCTTTTTGTACAAGATATTTGGAATACCAGGATGAAGAAATCTTGTTTTCCAACTGTGCAGGGATTTAGTGAGACCATACTGGGAATATTGTATGTAATATTAGTTTCCATATGTTAAAGAAAGATATACAACACTTGCATTGGAGGTGGTAGAGTGAATGTTCACCAGATTCTGAGATGAGTGTTGGGGTAAGTTGTCTATCTGGCATGAAGGATGAGGTGATTTTATTGGAACATATAAGATTGAGAGGGGGCTTCGTAGGTTTTGTTTCCCATGGCTGAGGAATTTAGAACACTGAGGCATGGTCTCAGGATAAGGGACCAATTGTTTGGGATTGAGATGAGAAATCTCTTCAATGAGAAAGGGTTGTGGATCTTTTAAATCACCTATCCTAGAAGGTTGTAGATATGTCATCAATGAAGATATTTAAGGCTGAGACAGATTTTTCTGGGTGTCTCGAAATTGAGTGTGGAGGAGCTGGCAGGAAAATGTAGGTGAAGCTGTGACTGTATTGAATGGTGGAGTATGCTCAAGGCTGTACAGCCTGCTCCAGTTTGTATTTGATATGTTCTTATGCCTGTTCTGGGCTAGCTCCACATTGGACCTATCTGTCTATTCCTGCTGACTGGACTCTAGAAGTCTTATATAATCCATATTCAAATTTGTTGCTTGATCCATTACTGTCCAGATCAAAGCCATTATATTGAAACATTATGTTCTGGTGTTAAAGTGTAGGTGTGACCCTTTAATATCTGGTTGGTAGAGTAAGCTCGTCTACCAATTCCTCGATGAGGCTGAAGTGGTTTCGGTATTTTCTATTGGAGAGCATTTATGTTACAAATAACCGTCTTTGTTCCTTATGTACCCTG
>NC_063372.1:4313530-4325420 GCF_021869965.1 Rhincodon typus
CCCCCCCCCCACACACCACCCCCCCACCCATTGAGTGTAACATATACGTTTGTATTGTAGGATGTCAGAAATAGAATGGCTATATAATGGTTCTTGCTCTGTTTGAGCTTAAAGGCCTTGAAATTTTACCTTGGAGCTCATTTGGTTTTTAATAGGAGTCCCTGACGACTTCTTCAATGCTTGGTTTACAGACATTGCTGAGCCTGGTCGTGTGAGGGAGTTGAATAAACAACTGTTGAGCTGCAGGCATGAAATCAGTGGCAGCTGACATTCTCAAGCTTAGTGATGTCTCTGTCCAGGTCGCTCGATGTCACCAGCATTGGCTAGGAAAATGGGTGACTCCACAGTTAAGTACTGTCAATATAGTCAAGTACATTTAAATGGAAATGAATAAGTGATAAAAGAATAACCTCTCCATACATGTCCCTTTTCTATCTTTCCTGATGATTCTTGTCCTTGTTAAATTAATAAAACATTTAAATGAATGTCTACATTTATTCATTGCATTTGTGTTGCACCACCTCAGAAAAGCCCCTGCACTGATGTTTTTTTCCAATCTGTGTAGCTTTTTTTACAAGCATTTTTAATTGAGGTGTGCAAATTGCCTCCAAAACAATTCAGAGATATTTGAGTCTTTTTCACCTCATCAGGTGCTGGGGCTGAACCACTTTGCCCAAAGTAACAAGTGTTTTTTCTTCGCTGTGTAAACTGCTCATGTTTAGTGATTTTACCTATTTAAAAACCAAACCAGTATTGTAATTGTAATCCAGTTTGCATTCCACTGTTAGATTCTTTTCCAAATTTGACTCATTTAAAATAGACAAATGAGTCAAATGGTTCAGGTGAGAGTGACTGCGGTTGAATTCACCAGTTGATCGAGCGCAGCATCAAGGAGCCCTAGCAAAACCGAACTAACTGGGAATTGAGGGCAAACTGTTGGTTGGAGTTATACCCAGCACAAAGGAAGATGGCTGTGGTTGTTGGAGGTCAGTCATCTCAGCAGGAGTTTGTCAGGGTAGTGTCCTGGGCCCAACCATCTTCAGCTGCTTCATCAATGACTTTCTCTCCATCATAAGGTCAGAAGTGGGGATGTTTGCCAATGATTGCACAATATTCAGCACCATTTGCTACTACTTAGAAATAGAAGCAGTCTGTGTCCAAATGCAACAAGACCTTGAACTGACCAAGGCTTGACATGTGGCAAATAACAATTGTGCCAGGCAATGATCATCTCTAACAAGAGAATCTAACCATCTCCAGTTGACATTCAAGGGGATTACTATTGCTGAATCACTCACTATCAACATCCTGAGGATTATCATTGACCAGAAACTGAACTGTAAATACTGTAGCTACAACAGCAGGTCGGAGATGTAGCAGGTAACTCATCTCCTGTCTCCCCAGTGCCTTTCATATTCACTCTGAGGATATGGGCATCGCTGGCTGGATCAGCATTTATTGCCCATCCCTAGTTGCCCTTGAAGGTGGTGGTGAACTGCCTTCTTGAGCCACTGCAGTCTATGTGGTGCAAGTAGACTCTCAATTTCGTTAGGGAGGGAATTCCAGCATTTTGACCCAGTGATGCTGAAGGAACAGTTGCGTGACTTGGAAGGGAGCTTGCAGATGTTGGTGTTCCCATATGTCTGTTGCCCTTGTCCATCTACATGGAAGTGATCATGGATTTGGAATGTGTTGTCCAAGGAGTTTTGATGAGTTTTCTTGTTCATCCCTTTTAAATTCACCTCCAAGAAGAGCTGCCTACATTGAGAGGATGAGGAATTTGCAGCTGAACCCCCCCCAAATGAAATTTAATGGTCCAATTCTGAATACTCTAATGAAGTAGAAGAAAGGAGACATGTAGAGATATGTAGAGCAGCATGGTGTCAAGAGGAACCCAAACAACAATTCATGCATAGTACCCTAGCTAATGCACTGCCAAAACTGAGCTGTCGCCATTGATTTCTGAAGAAGGGTCTAGGCCCGAAACGTCAGCTTTCCTACTCCTCTGCTCCTTAGCCTGCTGTGTTCATCCAGCTCTACACCTTGTTATCTCTGTTACCATTGAAGTGCCTTACTCAGTCTGTTGTACACTCAAAATCTCTCACAAACATCTTCCACTCATCAAAATGAAGTTTGGAGCCTAGAATAGCAAGATCTTCATGGACAACTTCAACAGTGACAGTACTGAGTGCCAACTGCTATCTTAGTTTGGGAACTCTGGCATCATAGCGATATTGCTGCCCAAAGTAAGATATGTAGGAGAAAGCCAACTGAATGAACAAGGTGATAGAGAGGACTGCAGATGCAGGAAGTCAGTTGATAAAATGTGTAGCACAGCAGGTCTGACAGCATCTGAGGAGCAAGAAAGCCAACATTTTGGGTCTGGACCCTTCTTCAGGACTGGGGAGGGGGAAGGGAGCTCAGAAATAAATGGGGGGGGGTGTGTGACTGGGGGAAGGTCAGTTGGATGGTGATAGGTGATGCAGGTAGGGAATTTTAGAGATTGGTCAGTGGGAAATATTTTCGTCCCCACCCGTATCTACTTTCCGTAGGGATCTCTCACTCCACGACTCCTTCATCAACCTTTCCAAGTGCCTCACCTGCCCTTACACTGCCCCTCTCACAGCCATCCAAGGCTCCAAACAATCCTTCCAAATCTGGCAGGGATTCACCTCTACATCTTCTAACCTGATCTATTGCTTGTGCCTCATGAATACCCAACTGACCCTCATCAGAATTGGCATGTCGCTGTCATCAGTGCATACGCTCCTACAGTTGAGTCAATGGACAGGACGAAGGAGGAATTCTATTCTGAACATGATCCCTAGCCTGAGTCCTAATGGATGACAAACCGATCCTCTGGAGGTTTCAACATCATACTCTAGAAGGACAAAATTTTGGAAGAGTGTGATGGGTAAAGAAGGAGTAGGGAAAGCAACTTCTAACAGTCTTCCTCCTGATGAAATATCTTGAATGTGACTTTGTCATAACTAAAACCCTGTTCTGCTAGAGAAACAAGCACAAGACTTTGTGGCAGCACCAGTGGTGTGAACAATGGCACTTGCCTGATAATACGAACTCGAACAAGGGACCACAGATGTCCACATCACCAATGATATGACAGGTACACATTCATTGCTGCCTTATCTAACCTCTTGCCATCCCCAACAGCCTAGCTCCCAAATAGTCAAGGTAATAGAAACGATGCACAAGAAAATGAACATTGAAGGCTTCAAAGGCCCCGTTGAGAAAGCCCTGCTTATTTCAGAGCCTCAATTCAGTGTAGATGTGGTAAGGTTGTTTCCCCTTGTGGGATAGACTAGGACTAGAGGCGATATTAGTACATATTCAAGAGTAAGGCTGATTTTATTAATCAAAGGAATCGAGGGTTATGGGGAAAAGGCAGGAAAATGGAGTTGAGCATGGTCTCATTGAATGGTAGAGCAGACTTGATGGACTGAATGGCCTACATCTTATGGTCTTTTCATGCTGACCTCTCATCCTCCAGCCACTAGGAACTACACTGTGTCGATAATGCCTGGCAAACCCTGAAGACCAGCATAGCAAGTATGTGCAAAGAGGTCCCTGATCTCTCTATCCGGGAATGTGGTGACAGGTTTGAAAATAGGACCTAACCATTTTCATTGACTGGAAACTCTTCCACAGCTCAGTGGCAGTTCTACAGATGTCTGAAGGCAGTGATACAGCAGTGAACTCTGAACATAAAGAACAAACAGTGGAAAGAGTGTAGGAGGTCTAAACACTTGTGGACATCCATGATGTGGGGTTTCTTCAGTCTTGTCAAGAGAATCTATGGCCCAGGCACTTGACACCCTACCTCAAACAGAGTTCATCAATGACAAGAAGGCAGTTGGCACTTGCCAAGAGAATATTTTGAACTCCACCAGCAATGATAGACCTGAGACAATAGCCACACTTGTTTAGGCGTGGATATTTTCTAAATACCCTCTTCAGAAGTCTTATGTCACACCTCTGGAGCAGGTGGCACTTCAACCTGGGCCTCTTGATCTGGAGGTAGGGATGCTACCACTAGGCCAGAAGAGCCCGTTGTCATGGTGTATGATGAGTTCAAGCCCCAGGTGACTGGTACATTTATGCTGCCTTGTTTAACTGATTTTAACTAGCAGAATCCTAAACCTGCAAGAGAGGAGACCTCTGGCTCCAGTATAAATTAATTGGGATTACTGGCTGAGTGCCAGCAATGATTTACACACAATTTCCAGGAATCCAAACTAATCCTCTTGAACATTGCTACTGGGTGTTTGTAGCTGTGATATTTGCCAGTCCCTGCTCCATACTCTTCACTGTATCCACAGTGATGTGGATTACCTTCAACAGGCACGTATTGAATTAGAATTAGAATCCCTACAGTGTGGAAACACGCCCTTCGGCCCAACAAGTCCACACCGAACCTCAGAGCATCCCACCCAGATCCGTTCCCCTATGACCCACCTAATATACACCCTCTACCTCCCTGAACACTACGGGCAATTTAGCATGGCCAATTCACCTAACCTGCACATTTTTGGACTGTGGGAGGAAACCGGAGCACCCGGAGGAAACCCACGCAGACACGGGGAGAATGTGCAAACTCCACACAGACAGTCGCCCGAGGCTGGAATCGAACCCAGGTCCCTGGCGCTGTGAGGCAGCAGTGCTAACCACTGTGCCACCGTGTCGCCCTAAATTGTTCAAAATGTTACTCAACTGCAGCTGAAGGTGGGCAGATACCAGCTTCAAGCTATTGCTAATGTTTGATAAACTTAATGCCTGATGAACTGAACAAGCAAATGGAAAGGTAGTTGGAGCACAATCTCAAACTCTACCCAATGGAGAATGTTGTCACAAAAGAAGCTGTCGGTGCCATTAATGATTTTTCTGCCTGGAGCAGCTGGACAACAGCCTACTGTAGTAGAGCTCAAGAAAGCCATTGACCATCTTGCCAGAGGTGAATGCCCAGGAAACAATGGCATTCCACCTGCAATCGTCAAAAGTGGAAAACCAGCTAAGCCACAGCATCTCTATGAGCTTTGTGTCTGATGGAAAGGTTTGTCTCGAGACATGTTTAATGCAAAGTCATCTTGTATTTTAAAAAAAAGGAATTTTGGGGCCTGTAACGAGGCATCCCCTTAAGTATTCCAGGGAAGGTCTTTCCCTGCATTGCTGTGACTAGATTGTATAGATTCTGGCATCCTACATCTATCCTGAGACTCAGTGCAGCTTCTGAGCTACAATTTGACAGGTTTCAGTTTCTCACTTTGGCAGTTACAGGAGAAGTGCCACAGACAGCGCACACCACTCTACATGCCCTCGTGGACCTCACTAAGTCCTTTGATCTCATTAGCAGAGATAAACTCTTCAAACCGCTGTGGAAAATGTCTGACCATTTGATTTTATTATTGTCACGTAGACAGTTGTGCAGCATGGAAAAGGACCCTTTGGTCCAACTACATGTACCACGATAGTGAAAAGTGCTGTTTTGTGTGCTATACAGGTAGATTGTACCATAAAAGTACATCAGGGGAGCAAAACATAGTGTTACAGCCACAGAGGAGGTACAGAGAAAGAGAGATCAACATTAACATTTAAAAGGTCCGTTCAAAAGTCTAATAACAGTAGGGAAGAAGCTATTCTTGATTTCTATTTGTACATGTATTCAAACTTCTCTATCCTCTGTCAGGCAGAGGAGGGTATAACCGAGGTGGAGGAGGGGTTCTTTGATTATGTTGGTTGCTTTCCTGAGGCAGCAGGAAGTATTGATGGAGTCAATGGATGGAAAGCCGGTTTGCGAGATGGACTGGGCTGCGTTCACGATTCTCTATAGTTTCTTGCAGTCTTGGGAAGAGCAGTTCACAAACCACACTGTGATGCACCCAGATAGGATGCTTTCTATGGTGCATCTATAAAAATTGGTCCTTATGAATATGCTAAATTTCCTTGCCCTCCTGAGGAAGTAGAGATGTTGTGCTTTCTTGACTGTTGCGTCAACATGGGTGGACAGATTGATCATCATTCCCAGGAATTTGATGTTCTCGACCATCTCCACCTCAGCACCATTGATGCAGGGCGTGCCCTCCGTTCTGCTTCCTGAAGTCAATGACCAGCTCCTTTGTTTTGCTAATGTGTTTACACAATGCTGTACTTTGTAGGTTGGATCTCAAACAACGTTGAGACAATGGTGTCATCAGCAAACTAGTAAATGGAGTTGAGGCAGAATTTGGCCACACAATAGAGTGTATAAGAAGTATAGCAGGGGACTGAGTACACAGCCTTGCAGGGCACCTTGTTGAGGATTATTGTGGAGGAGGTGTTGTCATCTCTTCTTCCTGATTGCGGTCTGTGGGTCAGGAAGTGAAGGATCCAGTTAGAGGGAAGCAGAGACTTAAGTCTCGGAGTTTGGAGATGAATTTGTTTGGAATTATGGTGTTGAAGGTGGAGCTGTAATCAATAAGTAGGAGACTGACATAACCTTTAGACCCAGACCACCCACACGGACACCTGTTGTTTGTGGCAAGGCCTATGTGACACAATGGGCTACAAAGCGAAGTTAAACAGAATTGCAAACAACAATACATCCCTACCTGACTAGCTCAATGCATTTTCTGCTCATTTTGAACAGAAGGTTAGTGAAACAATGTCACCTATCCCATTTGGACTCTTACGCACTACTTCTTTCCACAAGAACATGCACACTTCTGTCAATTAAAATGAAGCATAATAGAAGGCTGTTTAATGTTAGTAGTAGAGTAAGGCAGGGCTGTGACTTAATGCCAACTGTTTGACCTATTTTTCTCCATGTTGCTATTGTGTGTTTGGTGCCTCAATGAGGGTGTCTATCTGCATGAGAGCTGATGGCAAGCTGTTCAACTTGGCAAGACTGTGCCAAGACCAACATGTGTAGTGCATGCATTGCTGTTTGGCACCATGCTGGTATCCCAAGAAACAAGCCTGAATAGCTTCCACCTGCACTGCCTCCTGGGGAATATTGGGTATCTCAGACTGCCAAATGTGGAAGTCCACCAGCGTTCTAGGATCCCAGATTTTTCACTCTTGAGTCAGTAGCAGCTCTGAGAGCTGGGTCACATGAGCTGAATGGATGATGGCCGCATTCTCAAAGACATACCCTGTGGTGAGCTCACTATAGGAACTTCAGTGACGTAAGGACATCTCTAAACAAGATTCCAAGTTGACTGGGATTGAGAATCGATGCGAGGGAAATCCTCACTGCTAACCAGAGAGCCTGGAGACGAGCAGAGAACAAAGGAAATGACCAGATAGTGGAAAGGAGTGCAGCAGAATGAAAATCTCATCAGTTCATCCCAAACCAACACGGTTCATCTGTACCAGCTGTAGAAGGGACTGCCACTCTTGAATTAGCCTCAACTGCTGTAACTGACAATGTTCAAATACATAAGTGATACACCCTGGGTGCAGTCCATTGTCTTGAGACAGATCGATGCCACCCTGAAAATAAGTTGAGTAGTTGTGGACCATCCAAACATGTAACTCGCCTATAATTTTATTCATTCTCAAAGCATAAGCTGGGATAGTGAGGCGTCCAGAACTGAGTTCAATACCATGTCCTGACCCCACAGCAAATGTTGTCCACTTGTTAATGTGCTGAGCTATTTGATAATCTGTCAAATCAATGGGAGTGCTCCAGTTCTTTCCTTTATCTGTGCTGGTGACAAAGCAAAGTCATGTGACATTGTTCCCAGTTCTTATGTGCTCTTGCTCAGTTACATTGTCATAGACAACAAAGAAGAAGAAGAAGATGGTGCATTTTTCTTTGTCACAAACAGGACAAGGATTCATGAACTTATGACCATTTATTCATGCAGACCCAATACATGTTACATCAACCCAAAGAAGACTTATGTTTATGCTCCAAAGGGGCATATACAATATCAGCATTTTCATCCTTGGGACCTAATCTCTTCTCAGCAATTACCAATGTATCTGGGATGTGGAGCAATGCAGGTATTTGATATCCAAAATATTTCTCTTGCTTAAATAAAACAGTTGCGTTGGTAGAATTTGAGGAACCCATCTTTTCAGGGAAGTTGGACAGTGTTTTGAGAAAGGCATAAACTTCTTAGATCAGAAATTGGTCCAGTCACAATAATGTCTTCGGTTTATTGTCTCAGCTGCTGTAGAGGGTAGGTGACCAACTAATGAGCCGGCATGGTGGCTCAGTGGTTAGCACTGCTGCCTCACAGCGCCAGGGACCTGGGTTCGATTCCAGCCTCGAACAACTGTCTGTGTGGAATTTGCACATTCTCCCCGTGTCTGTGTGGGTTTCCCCCCAGGTGCTCCGGTTTCCTTCTACAGTCCAAAGATGTGCAGGGTAGGTGGATTGGACATGCTAAATTACCCCTTACTGTCTAGGGATGTATAGGTTGGATGGATTAGCCATGGGAAATACAGGGTTACAGGGATAGGGTACAGGGATGAGTCTGAGTCAGATGCTCTCTGGAGAGTCTGTGTGGACATGGACATGGTGGGCTAAATGCCTGTTTCCACACGTAGGAATTCTGCTTTATTTACATGCCCCTTTGTTTCTCATCCTACCTTCTGACAGAAAAGGACAGAAGATTCAGTGGCTGACCGCTCATGATGTACTTCACTGGGGATCCCAACGTTTTAAAATGAATCTTACTACAATTTTGCCTCAAGATTGAAAGTGTACAGTCCACTGTCCTGCTATATTTTTGTTTCCGTGGGCTAATCCTATCCTGTTCATTGTTATGTTTAGAGATAACAAGGTGTAGAGCTGGATGAACACAGCAGGCCAAGCAGCATCAGAGGAGCAGGACTATTTTAACCCATGCTGTTGAAATCGCTTCAATGCTTTTAGTGCCACCACATTTCACTATTCCAGTGATTTCCTGGCTGCCCTCCCGGATTCCCACTCTCCGGGAACTTGAACTCATGCAAAATTGTGCCTGTATTCCAATTTGCAACAAATTGCATTCACCCATTACCTGTCGTTGCTGACCTATGTCGGCTCCTATTCTACCAATGTCTCAATTTTAGAATTCCCATCCTGGGAACCAATTCAAACCAATTTTACATGGAATGCAAAAGCAGCAAGAGAAAGATTTAGCCTCTTTATCTCGTACCCGTAGCATATTTTCTTTGCTAAAAATATCTCTTTATGTAAGACTGGCCCTCGACATCACGGAGTCTCTTGGGACTGCCAGTTTACCATTACAGCCACATCCAGCATATGAATGGAATATTCGCAAAATGATTAAAAAGCATGTTGATAGTGAAATATCATGAAAGTGATTGGAAAGAGATGAAAATCAGAACTACTATTTAATATGGTATTATACAAATAAGGGCTCTCAGGTGATCTTTAAAGGACTGAAGGAGTTAAAAAAAAATGCCCCCTCCCCCACTCCCCGGAGACCTAAAATCATCAACGATGAATATTCATCTCCAACCGGAGAGAAGACATTTTATTTGTGCCCGTTGTAATGCAATTTGCTGTTTGTTTTTAAAAATCATTTGTATAATGCATCTTTAATTAGCTGCTATTTAAGTGCGAGAGCGCTGTCGCCCCTAGGTCTCAGCACTAATGCTGTTTCGGATTAGTACTGACTAGGATTGCCTTTCCTGCACGTACACTTTCTTGGAGACGAGCCCCTCACCAAATTTTTCTTTTTGCAGGAGTGGGAAGGTGGTGTTTGAGGTGTCTTTACGTTGACAGCACTTTCTCCTTCGTAATGTACAGAGATCATTGTCTAACACGAGCTGTCAGCATTTATGTGAAGATCGAAAGTAGTGACAGATTGCAAATGCATCTAAAATACATGGAGTTGTGGTCAAATGTTTCTAATATGACAAACGGATTTAAAAAAAAATATAACTAACCTTTTTCAGATGAAAAACCTGGAAAGGCAGCGCAAAAACCCAAGTTTACCTTTTTGTCAGGAAGTGTGAGAAACTGGATCAATCTAAACAGTAGCCAAATAGATTTACATAATTATTGTTGGACTTCAAACGTTTGTAAATTATACACAGTGACCTGACCTGGAGTGAAATTGGAATGGAAAGCATGTGACATGTTTTTAAATAGTTTGTGGCGGAGCGTTTCCACGGTAACGTTCGTTTGTTTGCAGAGCCTCTGCTGAAGGGAGCTCACTACAAGCTAGGCTGCAGACTTGTGGTTTGTTGTGAAGTCCAAACAGAAGAGATAGCCAGATGATTTTAATGTTTTGTATTAGCTATTTGGATAATGTAGGGGATAATTGGGACTTTAAATCAATGGTTTTTTGGTCAAGTTTGTGAGCTGCAGGTTCCAGTTGACTAGTTAATGCCTTCCTTCCCTTAGGTCTCTGTATTTTTCCGAAATATTCCCTAACAACAATCTTCGAGAGAAGGGAACACTTGCATTTGCAAAGAGCTTCTTCATGCCTCGAATACAATGAGTTGCCTTAGCATGTGTAATTGGTTAAATAAAATCTGCAGCTGTATCTGCATTTAAAAATCCCACAACTGAGATGTGACCAGTTGATCTGTTTTCATTGGTGTTGATTTGAGGAAGGAATATTGGCTCAGGACATGAGAACACCCCATGATCCTCTTTGAGTTGGTTCTTTAACACCCACCTCATCTGAATGACGATACCTCTGATAACTGATTGAGGTGCTTTATTATCCAGAGCTAACAATCCTTGCCTCAAGGATCTCTCTTAAAATCTGTTCAATCCCTTTTATGATACATTCAAAAACTGGCATTCTGATTATTATAGATAGTAATAGATGGAGAAAAGTTAGATAAATGGGTTTGAGATGCAGACCAACCTTGATCTAATAAAATGACAACAGGTTGAATGGCCCATTCCTGGTTCCAATCTCTACCTTACTGGGCGACAGATGAACATTTTCCTGTATCTAAAGACCGGAAGACTGCCCCCTTGGCCATCCACTGGTTGTCAATTGGCTAGTTTTTCAGGTAGATAGTTGGCAGGTCACTCAGTGGGAACAAAAAGCGAACTTGTGTGGTGATTATAAGAGTTGAATTGGTGATAAATCCCAAGCAACAGCAGAAGCATGTGATGTGCTGTCTTCTGTGAACATGGCTGAAAACTTTCTACAAATAAATAGCCACAATTTTTTTCCACAAGTGAAAGGTATGGCCGCATAATGAAATAGATGCAGCATTTCTAAATTGTTGGTAATTGAATGTTAACAGGCTCAGACCACTTCTTGCTCAGACCATTCACTGCATTCAGCAAATTGCAGCTTTGCGCGTGGGTTTACAAAAGATTTTTTAAATGCCTCACTTTGTCTTTTTAATCCTGCCTCTGTTTGTACAGATCATCCAAAGGTTCTTAAAGGACTGGGTGCTTGTTCTGACTGTGTGTTCTTAGCTAAAAGGCTGTATTTGATATTTGCTAAATTGAAACTCCTCAGGATTTTAATAAAGCTGTTTTTATAAAATGCAATGTACTTTTAAGAATGTAAAACATGAGCAGCAGGAGGATGCCATTCAGTGTGATCGCTGGTGAATTTTGTCTCTGACACCATTTTACTGTGCAACCTCCACATCCCTTGATGTTTTTAAGATGTAGAAATCTATCCATCTGTCTTAAATACATCATTGAGCCTCTACATTCCTCTGTGATAGATAATTCAAAAGATTAACTGCCCTGAGTGCAGAAATTCCTTCTCGTGTCAGTCCTAAATGGCCATCACCTTACTCTGAGATGGTCTCCTGGTTCTAGACCCTTTAGCCATGGGAAGCATCCTTCCTACACCTATCCTGTCAGGCTCTGGAAGAATTTTATGATTCAATGAGATCACCACCTCTTGTTTCTTTAAACTCCAGAGAATAAAGCCTCAGTCTATTTAATCTTCAC
>NC_063372.1:4325520-4331056 GCF_021869965.1 Rhincodon typus
CTCCCAAAGGCTCTATATAATTGCAGTAAGAATTTGTTAAATATCAATTTCAATTATTTTGAAATCACTTTTCATGTTGTAAAAACACTTAACCAACTGAAGTTGTATTTGGAGATAGAATTGTAAACTTTTTTAAGAGTTGAATATGAGGAACTACAAGTTAAATTGAATAAAAAGTACCATAAGATGTGTTGGTTTAAGTATTGTTTCTCCTACAATATACTGGAATCTATTAATCTTGATATAAAAAAATTAGACTGCACATACTTTTGTCAACTATTTTTCATTATCAATGTGCAAAGGGAAATTTATAATGGAAACTGCTTGTGTAATGTTATTGCACTGCAATGATGTCCTCTGACCAGTGAAGGCACTACACTTTCTACACTGCATGGGTAAATACATTTAACAAGTTTGCAAAGGCAATTCCAACGATAAATGTGGACATAAAAATTTATAAAAGAAACATAACATTAAGGACTGATCAAATTGCTTTTGCATGGGGACTAAGTAGGATTTGTTCCCTGGTCCAATTATTGTGTGCTCCAACCAGGTTGCATCTGAATCCTATACACAGCTTCAAAGAACCAGCTCTTGATAGTGCTCTGCCCCAAGAAATGTAATATGGAAAAGGGTATTTGGATTTTGTGGGCACGAGGAGAATTGTTTCACCAAATTTTTGATTTTGGGGAATTATCGAGGAGGGCTAGGTGACATAATTTTTTTCACAACCTCTCTGTCTGAAAACAACAATTTTAGAACTTTCAATCAAATCTAACAATTTAAACTCATAATTGAAAGATGCCCAACTATCAAAACAGATTAATTATGAACTCATTATGCATATAAACTATTTGTCGGTGAGACACCAGCAATTGTCACTGCATCATATCCAATCTCTGTTTATCACAAATATGCTACATACACGTTCACCTGTTACCTGATAAATACCATCAGCCTTGTCACTGTTCAGGACTCCAAGAGTCATAATGTTGTCTTACTGTCCTCTATAGCCATAAACGCAACTCAAAGGGGGCATTCAAAGCAAAGCTCCAGTCGGTAGTGTGCTGTAATAGAAATTGATCCATTGTGATTGTTTGCCCTTTTAAAGCTGCTATCCAATTGGTTATTTCATTTACTTTTATGGAAAGAAACCTATTGTCCTTGATTGTTGTGGAGGAAATGTGACTGCTCACCCACAGCAAGGTGATTGGTTGATTCTTAACTGCTTTCTGAAGTGGCCTAGCAAGCCACTCAGTTGTAGCAAAAAAAATTGCTAAAATGGAACAGACACAGTGGTTAGCACTGCTGCCTCACAGTGCCAGGGACCTGGGTTCGATTCCACCCTCGGGCGACTGTCTGTGTGGAGTTTGCACATTCTCCCAGTGTCTGCATGGGTTTCCTCCGGGTGATCTGGTTTCCTCCCACATTCCAAAGATGTGCAGGTTAGGTGGATTGGCCACGTTAAATTGCCCATTGTGTTCAGGGATGTGTAGAGTAGGTGGGTTATATGGGGATGGGTCTGGGTGGGATGCTCTGAGGGTCAGTGTGGACATGTATGAATCATACAAGGCAGCTTGAGATGTCCAATAAATGTATCCTGAGAATGGAAGAATTATTTACCAACTTGGCAAGCAACAATGAACTAGGGGTCAGTAATCCAGTACACTATTGAGGAATTTGTAATGATATCTCTCTCTTAACAGCTCATTCTGTAGGTTCTTGTATTGCTCAATGTCTACTTTTTGGATCAGTCTTCCAACTTTGCAATAACTGTGTCATGACTGGTTCTAACCAGTTCTATTTAAAATCTATGAATAGCTTACTTTAGATTTCATTTAGTTGCTCATTCTAATAATCCTGGAAGATAGTGACCTTCAGTCTCTCCTTCACACAATCATGGCAATACAGTTACAGGACTCAATAACTTTTATCCTTATATCCATTTTTAAAAGACTTGTGCATAAGCATGGTTGCAGCAATAATTTTCTTCTAAAATCTTGCATTTTTGTAACACCTTTCACAAACTCTAGATAATGCTTTACTGAAAATGCAGCACTTTTGTAATGTCAGAAATGCAGCAGCCTATTTATATGCAGTAAGCTTTCACAAAGTGATCTGACAATAACCAGAAACTTTTTTTTGAGCGTTAAATAGCTAGGGGACTAGGGGACAACTTGCATGCTCTTCTAGTGGTGCCATTGAATCCTTTACGTCCACCTGAGAGAGCAGACAGGACCTCCGATTAAACCTCTCCTCTGAGGGGTGGCACGTTTTGACAGTGCAGCATTCCTCCAGCACTGTACTGAAAGCATCTGTTTACATTCAGCAGCCTGTCTCGAATCCATAACTTTCTTAATTGGAAGCAAGGGTGGTACCAACTAAATCATGACTGACAGCTAAACTAGGCCTTTAGCATTCCTATACAAAGGTGCCCAGTCCTGCAAGTGGTGTCTCATCTGACAAGATAAATGTTGGTGGGGCCTCTGTTTTTAGGGGATGCAGGAATAACAAACTTTGGTGCTGAATGTGTTGGGCCATTCCTCCTATCTCTGCTTCTACACAGCAAACCCAACGTATTGCCAGATACTATATGATACTATTGGGATTATCTTGTCTATGGGAGCCTTTATGTGCATAGCTCTCCCTTGATTGCTTGGGAAATCCATGGGGCTTCATCTTCCTGGTTACTTCTTTAAATGTTTCCTTTTTTTGCTGAGAATGATGGTTCAGAAGGTCTACCCACTTCTGAAATGTTGCACTGATTTCCATGTTAGAAGAGAGCCATGGGACTATTTGCCTTGCCAATAAGGAAGGCTCAAAACAGAAAGCAGTACAACCCAATACAAGGACTGTCAAGAAACGTCATCAGATATCTAAGTCTACTGAAGTGCATTTGAGTCTGATTAAAGGCCACAAGTAGGAATTTTTCCCAGATAATTCAAGAGGCTAAGGGCTGAATGGAACAAAATATGATTCCTTGACTATTTCATTCTATACTTTAGGCTAATACTGCAACTAGCTTTGTTGGATACTTCTCCTTGGTGTCTCTGGGCTGTGGTGTACACACATACACTGTTAGAGGCTGCTGGCTCCTTATTCCAGAGAAAGGCACTTACTCTTTATAGAACTATGCTCTGCAGGTTACCAAATGTAGCTCACCAGTGTAGTGGCTGAAGTTCTCTTTTTCACCTGATGTCTGCTTCCAATCTACACTACTCATTTCAGAGTAGCATCATCTGTTACGTCACCATCATTTGTATATTTCATTATATTGAAGAGACTTTCTGCAGAAAAGGAAACTACTTGTACAGGAACACACTACCTTGTCAATAAGTCATCCTTAGATTGGCTTGAACCTTCAAACTGGAGTATTGAGATGCCACACCTGTTTTCAGGAGACAATGGAACCAAACATTTCATAGAAAGCTCCTTGTACACCCCAAAGGATTGTTGTTGATGCTGGGGAGTAGTAACACAGTTCAAGTTTTGAGGAATTTAAATTGGCATATGCTACTCCTTGCTCAGCATCTGGGGTGCTTTACAACAACTTGTGATATGAAGGTTCATTACAAGGACTACTGGTGAGGTAAAGCTTCACTAGAAAACATGTCACTTGTGAACTGAGTTGTTTTGGGGGAGGGGTGTGTTTGAGGGCACTAGTCACTGTTGTAATTCAAAGCTGCATCAACCTTGTGTTGGAAGGTTACAATGACATTCTATTTCACGCCAGTAATACAGAAACGAGTGATATGCTAGACTGTGAAATTACTGGATTGATTTTTTTTGTGTGAGAATTTGTGCAATGTCTGTATAGAGGATTCTTGATCAGTGTGTTTGCCTGAAATTTTATCTAATCAACATCTCCAACATTTACAGGTGCTTTTGCCCAATGCCACTGGCCTGAGGGTAGTGCTTTCCTGATGTACTGCAACTGGCTACTCTTAGATGCTGTATGAGTAGTACGAGCCTAAAGTTTTAGCAAAGATCTGTAGCTTGGGTTGTGGGTGAGCTATTGACTTGCTCGCCAAGCTGGCTTGTTTTCATTCAGACGTTTCGTCACCATGCCAGGTAACGTCATCAGTGAGGCCTCCGATGAAGTGATGTTGTTCTACTCCATTTGGAATTTATACTGTCTGGTCCGTTATGGTGAGTAATGTCATTTCTGGTTTTGTTCCGTGTGGGTTTGTATATGTGGTCCAATTCTATTGGTTTGTTGATTGCCTTATGGGTTGAGAACCATGCCTCTAGGAATTCCTGTGTGTGTCTATGTTTGGTTTGGGCTACTGTGGTTACATTGTCCCAGTTAAACTGATGGCCTTCATTGTCCGAGTGTACTGATATTAAGGAAAGTTTGTCATGTCGTTTTGCTGCTAGCCGATGTTCATGTATTCTGATGGCTAGTTTCCTTCCTGCCTGTCTGATGTAATGTTTGTGGCAGCCGTTGCATGGTATTTTGTAAACTACATTGGTTCTGCATGTTGTGGGAATGGGGTCTTTAATCCTTGTAAGTGTTCGTCGCAGCATGGCTGTGGGCTTGTGGGCCACCATGATTCCTAGTGGTCTTAGGAGTCTTGTCAGTTCAGCTATGTTCTTGATGTAGGGCAGTGTGGCCAGTGTGTTAGGGCAGACTGTGTCCTCTTGTCTGTTTAGTAGGCACCTGCGGATGAAGTTGCAAGGATATCCGTTCATAGCGAAGATTTTGTATAGGCGCTCTTCCTCTTTCCTGCGTAGTTCTGGCGTGTTGCAGTGAGTGGTGGCCTATTTTAAATAGTGTCCTAATACAGCTTTGTTTGTGGACATTGGGGTGGTTGCTGTGGAAGTTGAGGATTTGGTCAGTATGGGTTGCTTTCCTGTACACTGAGGTTTGGAACTCCCAGTTGGTCATACGTTCAACTCTGATGTCCAGAAACGGAAGCTGATTGTTGTTTTCTTCTTCTCTCGTGAATTTAATCCCTGCGAATATGTTGATGAGGTGGTGAGTCTGTTGCATTTAATAATGACAAATGTGTCATCTACGTACTGGATCCATAGTTTAGGTTTAATGCAGGGGAGAGTAGTGTGTTCTAGTCTTTGCATGACTGCCTCCGCGATGAGTCCTGAGATGGGTGACCCCATGGGTGTGCCATTGATCTGTTTGTATACTTGACCATTAAAGATGAAGTGTGTGGTGAGGCACAAATCTAGTAGTTTGAGCATGTTGTCATTGCTGATGGAGCTGCCAGTCGGCATTCCTGCTTCCTCTCGTCATGTGGCCAATGTTTTTTTTGGCTAGTGGGATGTCAATTGACGTGAATAATGCTGTGACATCAAAGGATACCATAATCTCTTTGATTTTTATGTTCTTGAGGGTATTGAGGAATTCTTGGGTTGAGTGGATGGAATGGGGTGATCTGTCAACTAGGTGTTTCAGTCTCTGTTGTAGGTCCTTGGCCAGTTTGTGTGAAGGTGTGCCTGGATAGGGAAACAGTGGGTCTGAGGGGGATGTCTGGTTTATGTACTCTGGGTAGTCCGTAGAAGGGGAGGGTGGAAGGAA
>NC_063372.1:4331456-4356130 GCF_021869965.1 Rhincodon typus
CACACAAACTGGCCAAGGACCTGCAACAGAGACTGAAACACCTAGTCGATGGATCACCCCATTCCGTCTACTCAACGCAAGAATTCCTCAATATCCTCAAGAACATAAAAATCAACGACGAAGAGATTATGGTATCCTTTGATGTCACAGCATTATTCACGTCAACTGACATCCCACTAGCCAAAAAAACATTGGCCATATTACAAGAGGAAGAAGCAGCTCCATCAACAATGACAACATACTCAAACTACTAGATTCGTGCCTTCCCACACACTTAGTCTTTAATGGTCAAGTATACAAACAGATCAATGGCACACCCATGGGGTCACCCATCTCAGGACTCATCGCAGAGGCAGTCATGCAAAGACTAGAACACACTACTCTCCCCTGCATTAAACCTAAACTGTGGATCCAGTACGTAGGTGACACATTTGTCATTATTAAACGCAACAAACTACAAGAAACCCACCACCTCATCATCAACGTATTCACGGGGATTAAATTCACAAGAAGAAAACAACAATCAGCTTCCGTTTCTGGATGTCAGAGTTGAACGTATGACCAACGGGGAGTTCCAAACCTCAGTGTACAGGAAAGCAACCCAGTGACCAAATCCTCGACTTCCATAGCAACCACCCCAATGTCCACAAACAAAGCTGTATTAGAACACTATTTAAAATAGGCCACCACTCACTGCAACACGCCAGAAGTACGCAGGAAAGAGGAAGAGCACCTATACAAAATCTTCGCTATGAACGGATATCCTTGCAACTTCATCTGCAGGTGCCTACTAAATAGACAACAACAGGAGGACACAGTCTGCCCTAACACAATGGCCACACTGCCCTGCATCAAGAACAAAGCTGAACTGACAACAAGACTCCTAAGACCACTAGGAATCATGGTGGCCCACAAGCCCACAGCCATGCTGCAACAAACACTCACGAGGATTAAAGACCCCATTCCCACAACATGCAAAGCCAACGTAGTTTACAAAATACTATGCAACAACCGCCACAGTGCATTACACCGGACAGACAGGAAGGAAACTAGCTATCAGAATACTTGAACATCGGTTAGCAGCAAAACTACACAACGAACTTTCTTTAATATCAATACACTCGGACAATGAAGGCCATCAGTTTAACTGGGACAACGTAACCATAGTAGTCCAAGCCAAATGTAGACATACACAGGAATTCCGAAAGGCACAGTTCTCAATCCATAATGCAATCAACAAACATATAGAATTGGACCCCATATACAAACCCATACAGAACCAAACTGGAAATGACACTACTCACCATAATGGACTGGACAGTATAAATTCCAAGTGGAGTAGAAAAACATTGTTTTATCACAGGCCCCACTGATGATGTTACCCAGCACGGTGATGAAACGTCTGAACAAAAACAAGCCAGCTCGGTGAACAAGTCAGTAGTATGAGCCTAATAGCACTCATACAAGGTTTACTCCCTGCTTATTTGACCTGCGACTGTGGAAATGTGCTTCAGCACAGGTCTCAGTCTTTTGGGGGACATGATTAGAAGCACTGGAGGCTGATGGTATCAGCTAAAGGTGATTTGTTATTCCAACCCACACTAGTTCTGACCTTTACTCATACTTCATTGATTCCACAGATTGATTAATAATTCTCAATTCAAATAAATTGTGTAAATGTTGCCCAAAGCATTACTCAAAGTATGGCCAATTGGAAATATAGTTTGGAATAATTACATTTTCCATCAGTGAATAAAAATTGAGTAATAGAGACCACTGTTCATGTCAGTACTCTTATTTGCACAGTGTATACATATGAACTATAACCTTTTTCAACTTTTAGTTCAAATGATATGATGAAACAAGATTTTTTTTGTTCGTGTGTTTTAATTCTCTTACTGAATAGTGGTCGATGTTTCTGGAATAAGTAAACACATGAAATACACTTATCTGTAATAATGTGAGATGCTTACTAAGTTAGTTCATGGGGCTGAAATGGCACCACCTACGCATCTCTGACTTGTCTGTGGCTTTTACTAGATAACACTGCATTAATGGAACATTTGGCCACTTAATCCTTTCATAATATGACTGTGTTTCTCAGTATTGTCTGTACTGATACAGCAATGACCATCCATCTGCAGGAGTGCTTGAAATGATCTGATTCACAAGCGGCTCCCTGTTTAAATATGAAAGCATAGTACTTCCACCTCCCAATCCCCACATCCCCCCAACACCTTTACAGCTGCAATGAATTTGGACTCACTCCCGTCCCTTGGAGTTGAAAATGGACAGCTAGACTGAAGGCCCAGCTTCGTGGCTTCTGTTCTGAGTCACAGTATATTTCCTCCCTTCCACTGTCAGTTATTACTCAAGTTATGAGATGCTGGAAATGCAAATCACCTAATCAGAAATCATAGTTTGAGCCTTAGACCTGCTGTATGTAATTATTAAATCAGTATTCAACATTAAGTTCTGAAGTGATCTTGAAGCATGAAACATACCACAACTGGTGTGGAGAACATGTGACCTGGTTGCTGGGTGCAACCATTCCTTACATTAAAGCTAATAACATCTGTTTAGAGTAGATGCCCAAGGACATACTGAGTGAAGAGCGGAAACAGATTGGTTCGTTGTGTGTCAGCCAAAAATAAAACATGAAAGCTGCCGATGGTGAAGAACATAAGGACAAACATGAAGGAAAATTAATCTTACAGAAAATTGAGTTGGTTTGCTGGTGTTCCATATCGTAGTCATGTTGCTATAACTGAGTTATAACTGAGTTATAAATTTATTCTTAAATCTGTAATGGAGAAAATAAGTTTACTTCAGTCTTAATTGCAATAGTGAGAATGGAGCCTGATCCTAGATACTTCTCTGAATGACTTAAGGTTATCCTATTATGGTGGGTTAGGGAGAAAAGTGGCAGTATTTACTATGTAGGGACAGACTTTTCTATCTTGGAATTTAGCTTGTCGGCAATTTGTCCAGTTTATTGATAAATAACTCCTAAGGTGTAGATTGCTTATGGGGGTGAGAGGCGGGATTGACCCCAACATTGATTACTTAATTGGTGAAATGAACAAAGTTGCACTGTTCCCTGGGCAAACTAACTTTTCTCTTCTTTCTTGCCTCCCCCATGTCCGTTTTCCTTTCGCTGCTGTTGGTATACATGCAGTAGTATCTCACTTTACTAATTGAGAGTTCTGCTCCAGATTCTTTTGAGATTCAGTTGAAATTTGCACTCATTTCTCTTGCCAAGAAAATTAAAATTCAGTCCAAATTTGTGCTTTCAGGTCAAATAGAAGGAAAAATGCGGAAAAATGCTCAGCAGTTTAAAAGTCTTTTTTTCAACTTTGGAAACTCTTCCAAAGAGAACCAAGGTTGTAAGCTGGATCTTATAATCGCATTTAAACTTTAAGAAGTAAAATACCTCCAACATTTAGCTAAAATGGGAACAAAATGCTGGTCTAGAGATAGTAAGAACTGCAGATGCTGGAGTCAGAGATAACAGTGTGGAGCTGGAGGAACACAGGCCAGGCAGCATCAGAGGAGCAGAAAAGTTGACGTTTTGGGTCAGGATTCTTCTTCAGAAATGGGGAGGGAGAAGGGACCTCAAATAGAGGAGGGGTGTGGCTGGGGAAAGTAGGTGAGCTAGTGATAGGTGAGTGCAGGTAGGGAGTGGTGGGCATTGGTCAGTGAGGTAGGAGGGGTGGATAGGTGGGAGAGAAGATGAACAGGTTGTGTCAGCTCAAGGAGGCAGGGATGGGAGGGAGGGTTGGTCATGGAATGAGGCCGGGGGTGGGGAGATTTTGAAGCTGGTAAAATCCACATTTAGGCCATTGAGCTGTAAGCTCCCAAGGTGAAAAGAGGTGCTGCTCCTCCAGTTTGCAGGTGGCATCATTGTGATACTGGAGGAGGCCCAGGATGGACATATCGTCCAAAGAGTGGGAAGGGGAGTTAAAATGGTTCGCGACTGGAAGGTGTTGACATTTGACGCGAACAGAGCACAGGCGCTCTACAAAGCGGTCTCCATCCCTCCGCTTGGCGCCTCTGATGTAGAGGAGGTCACATCAGGAGGAGCTGATGCAATAGACCACATTGACGGATGTGCAGGTGAACCTCTGTCTAATATGGAAGGTTTGTTTGGTGCTTTGAATGGAGGTGAGGGGGGTAGGTGTAGGGCCAGGTGTAGCGTATCCTAAGGTGGCAGGGGTTGTGGGGCTAGTGGGGAGTGTGGAGCGGTCCCTACAAAAGATAGATAGGGATAGGGAAGGAAATATCTCTTTGGTTGTGGGGTCGGATTGTAGGCGGCAGAAGTGGTGGAGAATGATACGTTGGATACAGAGGTTGGTGGGGTGATACGTGAGGACAAGGGGGATTCTTTTTGTTGGGGGGAGGGGATATGAGGGCAGAGATGCAGGAAACGCAAGAGATGTGGTTGAGAGCATTTTCGACCACCGAAAGGGGTGGGTGGGGGAAAGTTGCGGTCCTTGAAATAAGAGGACATCTGGGATGTTTGGGAGTGGGACGTCCCATATTAGGAGCAGACGTTACGGTTTTTATTGTCTGATAAGGCGGAGTAAAAGCATTGGTTAAGGTTGTGGATCCTGCACAGAATGAGAAACAGAAGAGGTCCTTTGCAGGTCTGGGAGAGGGAGGCTCTGAGCTGGGGTAAGGTTGATTTTAGTGCCAGAAGATGCTGGCACATTGCATGCTGGTCTAGTTGGCTTGGCACATTCCTAAACTCCTATTGGACAAACCAAAACCACCTTGTTTTGTGTTGATTGGGGTACAGAACAATTCCAGTGATCATTGGGTGACAGAGGCAATCACCCTAAAATGCTTCCTAAAATACTTGATGGGCTCCCACTTCGCTATCAGTGACACTTGCTGGAAAGTTTGTGCATGAAAACTGAGAGGGCCATTGCAATAGTGGCTAACACCTGTTGGAAATAATGGCTCTGCCGTGACAACTATGATTGCCTGCATAGCTTCAAAGCTGGAAGAAGGCTGTAGCGATGAGGTGGCCCTGGTCATTGTGGCTTGTCACACCACTGAAATCCATCTGTGACCCCATCAAGATTGCATCGAAGACAACAGCAGTCTAAGGCGCCCATTTTGAATGAAGTCATGCACAGATTTCTACTGAGATCCATTTGCTAACTCCTGTGGAGAAGGAGAATTAGCAATGGAGAACAGGGCTGTGAACCTTGGGAATTTCAAGGCGAGAATCTGCACATGAGATGTCTTCAGACAGCAGCATCTGTGACTGACTAAGCAGTCCTCTTCAGGAGACCCTCTGCTCATGCCAAATAGAGAGGGGTGCTTTCTTTTAGAAAAAAATGTGCCATTAAAAATACACTGTCACACTTTCATCTGGCTGGGGGACCCACGCTACAAGATTGCTATTTTGTAGTCAAAAAAAAACTATTCAAACTTTGATTTGGAGTGTTAGAACAATCATGGATAAACTCATGAGTGGTTATCCAGAAAGAATAAAATGTGAAACAAAAACAGAAATGGCTGGAAAAGCTCAGTAGGTCTGGCAGCATCTGTGGAGAGAAATCAGAGTTAACATTTTGGGTCCGGTGTTATGAGTTCTGAGGAAGAGTCATTGGACCTGATATGATAATTCTGATTTCCCTCCACAGATGCTGCCAGACCTGCTGAGCTTTTCCAGCAATTTGTTTTTGTTTGATTTACAGCAGCTGCAGTTCTTCTGGTTTTAAGAAGAAAAATGTGATCCTATCACATGACCCACCAAGACACTCAAATTGACATCGTCACCCTCCAGGGAGATCCAACTTCCTGGGAGGATACACCGGCTGCTAGAAAGGAAAGACTGACAGCAACGATGGCCACAGAGTTGGTTTTTCCACCTGGAATAGGACTTGGAGTTCTAGCAGGGCATCCAAATTGTATAAATGAAAGACTAATGGCACTTCAGTGCAGCTCAGTTGCAACTAACATGCCACTGTCATTTTAGTGCTTATGCCCCAGTCTTTGACTCTAATGAAGATGTTAAGGGAAAGCTTTATTCTGACCTTGAAGTCCCCTTTGTTTGGGATAGCAAAGAAAAATAATCCTCCAGGGGGACTGTAATGCCAGGGATTCCAAAGTCTGGAGCACAACTGTGTATGGGGCAGCCAATGTAAATGGCATTTTGCTGACAGTGTTCTTAGCTTGGCCACATTATAAAAAACACCTTTTTCCAGCAGAAGGGCAAGTACAGATTCATGTGGAGGCATCTTAGATCAAACCAGTGGCATTTCCTGGACTGAATTATTCCGCTCCAATATATGTGATGTCTGTATCACTCAATCCATGACCTGGAAATCTATCACTGTTCCTTGGCTGTTGCTGGGTCAAAGTTCTGGAATTCCCTTGCAAAGGGCATTGTAGGTTGACCTACAACGCAGGAACTACAGCTTACCACCACCTTCTGAAGGGCAACTAAGGATGGATAATAAGCACTGGCCAGCCAGCGAAGCCCATGTTCCACGTATGAATTAAAAAAGCAAACCTGCTGTCAACCTTTTTCAATCAGTGAAGTATCATTGAGCACCTGACATCACAAGGCCCAAATGTTTAAGAGGAAATAGGCTGTTTTAGGGCTGAGTTATTGATCTAAGAAGGAAGGAGTTTCAAGTGCTGACCTCAATCTGGAAAATCTTCACTTGTTCACCTTGATTCTGGATCAAATAAAGTCAACTGCATTGCAGACTTGCGTCCAGCAATTTGGGCTCAATCATAATCATCAAGACGAGTTCAATTAAAATGATGCTCAAAACGTGATCACCTGGACAGATAGGAGCAGCCTTCATTGCCTGGCAGAACAACTCAAGGTCACAGCTGACGAAGCCAGCATTCCAATAGCTCAAGACTGATATCCAGTGACAAATCCAGAAGATAAAGGACACCTGGGAGATGGGAAAGCCCACACAAATCCAACAATACACTGATTTTCAGGATGTGTAGAGCTATTTTGAAGCCACGGGGGCCACCCGTTGACCAGGGTCAAATGGACAAAATCCAGTTTGTCACTGAGTTAGTAATCCAAAGGCCCAGGTCATGTTGGGGAACCTGGATTCAAATTGCAGCATGGCAAATGGTGGAATTTGAGTAAAAAAAATCTAGAATTCAAGTTTCAGTGATGACCATGAGTTATCAGTTGTTGTAAAAACCCATCTGGTTCACTAATGTCCTTTTTTTAAAGAAGGAAACTGGTGTCCTTACTT
The DNA here is from genome assembly GCF_021869965.1 of Rhincodon typus. Lineage (NCBI taxonomy): Eukaryota > Metazoa > Chordata > Chondrichthyes > Orectolobiformes > Rhincodontidae > Rhincodon > Rhincodon typus. The sequence continues at coordinate 4,338,698 of NC_063372.1, forward strand.
ATTCTGGCCTACATGCAACTCCAGACCCCTGGCAATTTGGTTCACTTTTAACTATTCTCAAATGGCCTAGCAAGCCACTCCCGTGTATGACTATTTGGTCCACCTGGCATCAAGGTAGGCACTGGAAATGTAAATGGCAAAAACAACTGTGACCCTGCAGAATCCTCCTCGTTAACATCTGAGGGCTAGTGCCAAAATTGGGAGAGCTGTTGCACAGACTAGTCAAGCATTAGCCTCGCCTAGTCATACTCTTGACCATTTCTGAAGAAGGGTCTAGGCCCGAAACGTCAGCCTTCCTGCTCCTCTGATGCTGCTTGGTCTGCTGTGTTCATCCAGCTCTACACCTTGTTATCTCATACGCTTGGGATCATAGTTTACAGATACTGTTGTTACCATCCCTGGGTATTTCCTGTCTCATTGGCAGGACAGACGGAGCAAAGGCGGTGGCACAGTGGCACTTCTGGAGGCATTGCCCTGGGAGTCCTCAGACCTTGTGAAGCATTGTGACACCTTGTGACATTTAGTCAAACATAGGCAAAGAAACCCCATATGAGTTACTATGTGCTGTCTGCCTCCAGCCCATAATCATGAATCATTGGTATTCCATGTTAAGCACCACGTGGAGGAAATGCTGAGGGTGGCAAGGGCACTACTGGGCAGGGGATTTCAACGTTCATTCTCAAGAGTGGCCTGGCAACAGTACTACTGACCAAGCTGGTCGAAGCCTAGAGGACATAACTGTTAGACTGGGTCTACTGCAGGTGGCAAGGGAACCAATGAGGGAAAAGCATACTTGACACTCCATACTCTTCTACAGATGCATTTGTCAGTGACCGTGTCAATAATGGTGACCACCATGCAGTTCTTTTGGAGGCAGTGTCCTGTCTTTACATTGGTAGCACCACACAACATGGAGGATATGGCATAGATTTAGAACAGATCTAGCAATTCAATACTGGGTATTCATGAGGCACTAAAGGCATGAACTATGGGCCCTGACAATATTCTGGCAATACTACAGAAGACTTGTGCTCCAGGACTGCCATGTCTCCAGTCAAACTGTTCCAGTACAAATAAACATTGGCATCAACCCAGCACTATGGAAACAGGCCCAGATATTTCCTGTACACATAACTCGGGCCAAATCCAATGCGGCCAGTCACCACCCCATCAGTTCACTTGTGATCATCAGTAAAGTGATGTAGGGTGTCATCAACAGTGCCATAAAGCAGCAGCTGCTCACTGATGCCCAGTTTGGGTTCCACCAGGGCCTCTGAGGTGAGGGGAGAGTGACTGTCCATGACATTCAAGGTTATGTTTGGCCAAGTGTGGCATAAAGGGGCCCCAGCAAAGCTGGAGTAATGAGAATCGGGGGAAACCTCACGTACATAGCACAAAATGTAGTTCTGGTTTTCGGGGGTCATTCATCTCAGCTCCAGGACATCTCTGCAGAAGCTCCTCTGGGTAGTGTCCTTAGGCCAACCATCTTCAGCTGCTTCTTCAATGACTTCCCTCTATCATAAAGTCAAAAGCGGGTTTGCGCAATCATTAGCGACCATGTTCAGCACCATTCGTGACTCCTCAGATATTACAGCAGTCTGTCAATGCATCAAGACCTGGACAATATTTAGTTTTGGGCTGACAAGTGGCAAGTAACATTTGTACTGCACAAGTGCCAGGCAATAATTATCTCCAACAAGACAGAATCTAACCTTTTACCCTTAATATTCAATGGCACTACTATCACTGATAGTGGAGGATTCAACATCCTGGGGATTACCATTGACCAGAAACTGACCTGGACTTGCCGTATAATTACAGTGGCTACAAGAGCAGGTTAGAGGCTAGGAAGACTGCAGCACATAGCTCACCACCCGACTCCCCAAAGCCTATCGTCTACAAAGTGCAAATCAGGAGCGTGATGAACTACTCCCCACTTGTCTGAATGAGTACAATTCTAACGACGCTCAAGAGGCTTGACACCATTCAGGACAAAGCAGCCCATTTGACTGGCACTACATCCACGAATATTCGATCCCTATACCACCAACACTTAGTAGCAGTTTATACCACCTACAAGATGCACTGCTGAAATTCCGAGGTTTCTTTGACAGCACCTTTTTGAATCCCAAAATTTCTACATTCTAAAAGGACAAGGTCAGCAGCTACATGGGAATACCACCACCTTCAAATTTTTCTCCAAAACACACTTCATTCTGACTTGGAAAGGATATCATCTCTCTTCCACTGCCACTGGGTAAAAATCCTGAACTCCGTCCCTAACAACATCTGTGGGTGTAGCTACATCTCAAGGACTGCAGCAGTTCAAGAAGGAAGCTCACCACCACCTTCTCGGACAATTTAGGATGGGCAATAAATGCTAACCCAGCCAGCGATGCCTCAGTGATGAGGCAATGGTGGTAGAGAACGAAAAAACTACAAGTAAATCCCACTTGATCGCATTATGCTGTGGAACATCCTGCTCAATGTGCCTAAAGATCTGTGGGTCAAGAATTGGCCTCTTCTGTCACATCAAGATCTTGGTGGAAACATGCCAACCTAAAGTAGTAGGTATCATCCTCAAATCAATTGAAAGCCACATCAGCAAATTGCTTTCAGACTGTGATCGTCTCAATGAGAGGCAAACTGCTCATGTGTTTCATGATATTTAGTTGAATGATGAATACTGACCAGGACAATGATGACTCAAATTCAAATATGTAATGCAATGTCTCTCAATTCTGCCAGAATAAGCAAACTTGGTTTAACATCTTGTCAGAATGTTCATTTTTGAAAATGCAGCACACCCTGTGTACCCTAGATTTTGGCTGGAATCCACGACCTCTGACTTGGCAGGGTGTACCACCCTGATCCTATGAGATGGAACAGAGTTCCTGTTTCATTTTGGGGGTGAGAGTGAAAATGGAACAAGAACAGGAGTGGAGGGAGGGGATAAAAGGATGATAGTCAACACGGAAACAAACCCTTCAATCCAACTTGTCCATGCCAACCAGATATCCTAAATTAATCTAGTCCCATTTGCCTTCTAAACCCTTCCTATTCATATACCCATCCAGATGCCTTTTAAATGTTGTAATTGTACCAGCCCCCACCACTTCCTCTGGCAGCTCATTCCATACATGCATCACCCTCTGCATGAAAAAGTTGCCCCTTAGGTCCCTTTTAAAATCTTTCCCCTGTCACCTTAAATGTATGCCCTCTAGTTTTGGACTCCCCCAACCCAGGGAAAAGACCTTGTTTATTTACCCTATCCATGCCCTTCATGATTTTATAAACCTCTGTAAGGTCATCCTTCAGCCTCTGATGCTCTAGTGAAAATAGCCCCAGCCTATTCAGCTCTTCCCTATGGCTCAAACCCTCTAACCCTGGTAACATCCTTGTAAATCTTTTCCAAACCCTTTCAAGTTTCATAGCATCCTTCCTATAGCAGAGACCCAAAATTGCACACAGTATTCCAAAAGTGGTCTAACCAATGTCTTGTACAGTGCAACATGATCTCCCAATTCTCAATTCTCCCTGTACTCACTGCACTGATCAATAAAGGCAAGCATACCAAACACTGCCTTCACTATCCTATCTACCAGTGAGTCCACTTTCAAGGAATTATGAACCTGCGTGTCGGGGTCAGGGCCCTCCTTTCCCTGCTGCCACCTTCAGTACCTGATTGCCAAGATCTCAAGCTGGTGGGTAATGTGGCCTGGGACAACTGGAAGACCACCATCATCCCTTGCCACCTCTAGCTTGCCCATGTACAATGAGGAGGAGCTCAACTTGCTGCTGGGAGGGGTCACTAATGCCCAGGCTGGGTTGCTGCCTGAGAGACCAGGTACCCCAGCAAGGATTACACTATAGGTTCGATGGCAGGGAGGGGGAGATCAGAGCCAATGATCCAATTTTGTATGACAAGTCAGAAAAGCTCATTTACTGGTGGGTTCTTTTGTTAACACCATCTGATTTGCTTTGGCAAGAACAAATGGTTCAAAAATGATTTGTGAAGTTCAGATTTCACACCCCTGGCAGCCATCTGTGAAAAACCATTTAAGTGAGGGATTTGCATAGATAAGAGCACTGAAGCTAAACAGTGCTACATACAAGTTACCCAAAGTGCCCAGGATCTGCCTCTGATTTGATTTAAATGGAAACATTTTCTGTTATTCAATGCATCAGCAATGAATTGTACTGACACTCCAGTGCAGTGCTGAAGGAATATTGCAGTGTTGGAGGCAGTGTCTGCCAATGTGAGATTAAACTGAGGCCCTCCCTTTTCCCCCATAGGTGGCTGTATAGATCCCACAGCATCATTCTAAGTGCAGCAAAGGAGTTATTCCGATGGCCTCATCAATATCTACCCCTAAATCCACATCCATAAAACAGATTATGCTCCTGTATCTCATTGTCATTTGTGGAATCATACTGTGTGCAAATTGGCTGCTGTGTCTCCTACACCAAAATAATGAATACACTTCAAAAAGCTTTGCTTCATTTTCATACAGAAGGAATGTAGGTTGACTGAGGTGATCGGTGGTGTGTGCCTTTTTTCAAATTAATAACTCTATTTGAAGTTTCCAGTCATGTACTTATTCTCTTCAGCAGGGTGAGAAATGGAGATGGCTGTCAGCATAAAGCGCAAATTCGAAGAGGTAGATGGTTCGTCATTGTGTTCTTCACCCAAGGAATCGGATGATGACATTTCCAGCAGTGACAGTGCAGACAGCTGTGACAGCCTCAACCCTCCCACCTCCAGGGAGCTGAGCCGTAAGTGTTGAAGGCAGTTAAAGGGACAAGCTTTCAACTTAGAATCGCAGCTACAGTGTGTAACTCAAACAAGATAATAGGTTATTACATGTACTTTTGGTAGAAAAAGAAAATCTTTCCAAGAGCCAGTGAATAGAGCAGCTTAAGAATATACCTCAGGAAGTCTTTTTGGTTTGGGAGAAAGATGTACCAAATGCTTTCAGGTGAATACTGGTAACAGCAGTCCCGCAATTAAATCTTTGCTCCCTTATCAGTTTACTCATGAGCCCTGTTCTTTTTGCTTTACGTGGGCCTAAGTATACTGGGATGAGGGTTTTGGACTCAGCAGTGTAAACACCTTTTAACTCGTGGACACTTGTCTTCTCTAATTGAGTTGAATTGAGGGCCAGTGTCAAAGCAACTCTCAAAGTGCAAGATTTGTGTTCATGATTATGAAAATGGAGAAAGAAACATTTCAGACAATTCATCACCTTATGTTGTAAGCATGCTTTACTGTATGGATAGACTAGATGAGTATTGTAAAATTTGTCAGATAAATCTATGCTGGCGCCGTGGACCCAAGGGGTTTTCTATTATAAAGAAATTGAAACCTGGCTTAGTGTTTTTGAGAAAACTTGTAGTTTTGCTCTGGGTTTCTTGAGGTAAGACACACTAAGACATAGCATTTCAAATCTCTATTTACTGTAACTTGGCCAAGGGATACTAACTGATACCAGGATCTTTCCTTAATGCTTGTACCTTCACAGCAAAACTTAGTCTGAATTACTAATTTATAGTTCTTACCTGCCCTCCTGCTCCCAACAATTTCAGCTCTAGGTAAGTAAGTAATTAGCCATAGTCTACGAAGGACAGCAGGCAATTCTCTATCATAGAGAAACATTCAGTTATATAACTTGAGGGGAACTGCTCTGCATGGGGGAAGGGGTCAGCAGGCAGGTCCCAAGTCTATCTCAACCAGAAGAGGAACTCCACCGTCAAGCTAACTGAACTAACAAGCTACTGTCAGTTCTAGGTAGCAAAACACTAAAGTCACTTTTTTTTTCCCCCGCACCAAGTTCAGGAACTCTAATTTCCTACAATGTGACTTTCCCAGACAGTCTTCCCACATTGTGCCTGTTTTTGGTCAAACTGCCACTGGTGAAAATGCTTGAGCTCATCCATCCTCTAATGATTCAGTCATTTTATGAATCAGCTCATTCTGACTCGAGCCTTGATTTGATTAACAGTTGCTGTTTGGTTTTTAACCATAGCGGGGATTGAGGAAGACTCCCTCCAATTGGCCTTTGTATCTCCTAGAGCAGAGAGGTGAAAAGTATTATAATACTCCTCCTGAATGTTCTCTTCTGGAAAGTGGATGTGAGGTGTGGAGAAAGTTGGATTATCAGTGATGCCCTCCATTGTTAAATGGTCTGCCTGTAGTCCAACATGGCTGTGCCATGGTCGTATCAATTGGTGACTGGCGAGTGATGGGCATCTGTAGGACTGTACACAATAAGATTCAAGACCCTCAGCAGGCGAGTGAGAAATGCATATTTAAACATTAAATCTTCTGCACTTTGATTTCAGAACAGGTAAGTTTTGTATATGTGTGTGAATAGACATCAAATGCCAGTCAGGTGGTTTTTGATCCATTTTAAACTGGGCAAAAGACAATCCAAGAAGCCAATATTTAACAGCATAACTTCCTAATTCTGTGCAACTTGCACCCTGTTTATTTGGAGATTGTTTTAATTACGTAATAGCAACTCCTTACACAATACTGAAATTTTTCAATTCACTACAAATAGCCTGATGTTCAACAATTAATATAGGCCAACTAATAAACCCTCAACTGTCCTATTAGGTTGTCTGCAGTGTTGCCAAAAAACCTGGTCCCTTTAAGCTTTCACCAGCTAAAAGGAGCTGAGCAAACCAATAAATTATTTAATACTCAATATTTTCCAGTTGATGGATATCATGCATCTCCTCCTTACTGGGCTGCTCTTTCAACATCCAAATTACCTTGAAGAAAGGTCAGGCTATAGCCAGGCTCTCTATCCATTCACTCAATATTGCTTCTCATTGACTTAAATCCATTTGATCAATGGTGGCCCCTGTTAACTTTATCCTTCTGCTGACTCTTAAAAACAATATTAAATCAATGACCTCTTGCATCTCACTGCTTAATTGAAGGAATAACATTTTCTTATTCACTCTTTTTTTTAAAAAAACCTGAATTAAATCTCTTCTGTGAAGTGGAGGTCGACTTCCCAACTCCTCTTTTCTTCTCCCCCACCCCGCCATGGTAAGTAAAACCAAAACACCCAGAGAAGCTCACCTTATCTCATAATCTGTTGAAGGAAATGTGAAAAGTGGTGTAACCTGCCTCTTGACACCCCCCCCCCCCCCCCCCCCCCCCCACTGCCGCCAATCTGGTACAGAGAGGTTAAACGAAATGATCTCCTGACCGTCATGCTATGATCAAGAAGTAGCAATTTATTTATCTAACTCTAACAGTGAACAAATTAACAGAACTACTAATAAACCAAACAATTCCCCCTTAACTACTAACTATTCCTGAATAAAACAAAATTCTAATGGTATGCTGTTCCGATAAATACAAGTCCCACTTATACAAACCAAAATAATAATAAAATAAATTAAAACTTAATCTCTCGATTACAGCCAGGATATGTCTTCCACAATGTTCTGTACCTTCTCCGCTGTTGTTCAGTCAGAAGCCCCATTGTCCATCAAATTCTTGTGTCAGGAATATTAGCTAAGAGTGCCGCTGTATCTTTTAGTCAGATAGTTTTCTGAGAGCTCAGAGAATCCTGTGAGAGCCAGTGATTTTCCTCTTTAGGGCTGCTAATTTTAGGGTTGTTAATTCTTACAGATGGCAGTTGCTCTCTCACTAATTTTTCAAATATCCTCTTCTTGATGACCTATTAATTTCTTAGAATAGGATTGGTCCTACGTTGTCAAAACAATCAAATTTGAACTTTTTTTAAGTTTAATTGTCTGTTTTAAATTAATTGGCTGATTTTCAAACTGGTTGCCTTAACAACAAACTAAACTACTGCCTGGGTTGTTAACCACACAGCCTTTAGATATAATGTTTCAATTTCAGAGATCTCTGTATGCACCTGCCTCTCTTTTTAAATCTCCAAGCCTAGAAAAAAAAACCCATCTTTTAAAGGGACCACATGCTCTTCCCTCTATCATTTTACAAACATCAAATTCTGACATTCGCCTTCCGATCCACAAATACTCGATCCAACTTTGCAACACCCGTTCTTAGGGAAATAATGGCAATGTTTTGAGTCCACATCAGTAGTGCCAAATAAGATAACTGTAAATCAGCAGCATCTTTTATACTATTGCCATGGGCTACTTTTTAAAATTATTTATTTGATGTGGGCATCATTGGCTGGGCCAGCATTTATTGCCCATCCCTAATTGCCCTTGAAGGTGGCGGTGAGCAGAGGTGGTGGTTACCCGCACTGAGTTCTGGAAATGAACATGTTCTGTTCATCAGCTCGAATTGACCTCACCTTGATGAATGTATAATAAGAGATGCCTTAAGATCAGGGAAGCCGGGTGTCGTGCATTTTGCTGGTTGAACTGCTGTAACTAATAATTCTATTAGGTGGTAATTTGGCCAATTTTAACTGATTTCCCCTTTGGGTTTAATTTTGGTTTTGGGCAGTATAAAAAAATGAAAAATAATCATTTCAACTTCCTGTTACACTCCCTGCCTAACTCCGTTCAGTTAACTTTAATGGAACTGAATGTCAAATGGGCCATGTAATAGGTCTCCAGTGCTGGAGAGAATGTTTAAAGTTGCTTAGTGATTTGGGGTTTGCTCAGTAACTCTGCAAGTTGCTTCTCTTGAACTTTAATCAGAGGATGTTAATCATGAAGAATTCAGTGATATTTCAGTGCAGATGAGCAAGTGGGCAGGGTTGGGGACAGGCAGCTTAAAGCATTTGAATTGAAGGCTGGAGTGATACCAATTGTTTGCAAAAAGCTGACTGGCTGCTTTTCTAAATAGCTGGAGGTGAGCACTCATTAAGTGATGTACGACACTTCTGCAGCTACAGCATTCACACAAGCTCTATGAAAACTGACTCAATACCTCCAGGAGGTTGAGCAACTAACGTTAAACTGGTGAGGTGCTGTATTTGTTTCCTGAATGTGGGAATGTTGGGTGTGGTGTTGATAAATGTTTTCTCATCTCACTGAAAGGCTCCATCCAATTTTAATCACGTTTCATGGATGATTTCCCTGAGTCAGACACTTTGATTTTTTTAAAAAAAAAAAGAGGCAAGCCACTTTATTTTGATGTAATCCTGCCGTAGCACTTGAAATGATTGGACCCTGAAGAACTAGTACTGATGCTGACCTTTTGGGTTCATGATTGCTATTTGATTGAAAATGTTTGGCCCTCCATCAGTCGGACCATTTTCATTACCGTGGGCTTTTAATGGTCAGTAAGTTGAATCTTTATTCACAGGAAAATTTACGTATGTTTGAAGTCTTAAGAGACAACCTAGATTGCTGGCTCTGCTGAGAAGCTGTAACCTGCCCTCTCAGTCTTAAAATTAAGCATTTATATAGTGCTTTTCACAACATCCCATAAGTACTTTCTAATCAATGTTGTATTTTCCTGAAGTTACTTTGGTTTGTTTCTATGCTGTAAATCCATTCAACCCAGTCAGTCCATGCCAGTGTTTATGCTTCACTGAGCCTCCTCCCATCTTTCCAAATCTAAATCTATCATTGTAAATCTCTATTCTGTTTGTCTAGCTGCCCTTTAAATTCATCTATACTAATTGTTTTAATCATTCCTGTGGTAGTGAGTTCCATATTCTCACCACTCTTCAGGTGAACAAGTTTCTTCTGAATTCCTGGTAGGATTACTTGGTTACCATCTTACATTGATGGCCTCATTATTCTCTTCCCCACAGAGGAAACATTCTCTGTATCCATTTAATCAAAATTGTTCTGAATTTTAAACATCTCCATTGCATCACACTTCAGCCTTTTTGTCCAAGGGAGAAAAGACCCTGGCTTTAAGTCCTTACCTGATATATAAACTTACACATTTCAGAGATTGCCTTTGTAAACTTCTGCACTTTCTCCAGTGCCTCTGGATCCTTTTTATCGTACACAGTGACTGGGACAGCATGCAGTACTCCTAAGTGTGGTCCGACCAATGTTTAATACAGATTCAGCATAACATCCTTACTTTTTAATTCTATTGCTTTAGCAATAAAACTAATTGTTTGGCTTGCTGTTTTTATAGCCTTGCTAACCTGTGCAACATTTGATGATTGATGTATTTGTACTCCAAGAGCCCTGATTTTTGACTCCGTTCTTGAAAGTGGCATTGCAGGTAGACAGGGTGGTTAAGGAGGAGTTTGGTACACTTGCCTTCATTGCTCAGACCATTGAGTATAGGAAAATGAAAGAATTGTGGATGCCGTGAATCGGAAACAAAAACAAAAGTTGCTGGAAAAACTCAGCAGTTCTGGCAGCGTCTGTGGAGAGAAAACCAGAGTTAATGTTTCGGGTCCAGTGGCCCTTCCTCAGAACTGACCCATTCTGAGGAAGGGTCACCTGACCCAAAACGTTAACTCTGATTTTATCTCCACAGATGCTGCCAGAACTGCTGAGCTTTTACAGCAACTTCTGTTTTTGTTCATTGAGTATAGGAGTTGGGATGTCATGTTGCAGTTGTACAGGATGTAGATGAGGACACTTTTGAAGTATTGTGTACAGTCCTGGTTGCCCTGGTATAGGAAGGATATTATTAAATTGGAGAGGGTTCAGAAAATATTTACAAGGATGTTGCCAAGACTGGAGGGTTTGACTTGTAAGGAGAGGCTGGATAGGCTGGATCATAGGAGGTTGAGGGGTGACCTTATAGAGGTTTATAAAATCATGAGGGGCATGGATAGGTTGAATAGCCAAGGCCTTTCCCAGGGTAGGGGAGTTCAAAACTACAGGGTATATTTTTAAGGTGAGAGGAGAAAGATTTAAAAGGGACCTGAAGGGCAACATTTTTGCACAAAGTCTTTCGTATGTGGCAGGAACAACCGGAGGAAGTGGTAGATACAGATATGATTCCAAAATTTAAAAGACATTTGGATAGGTACATGAATAAGAGAGCTTTAGAGAGATATGGAACTAGTCCATGTCGACCAGGTGTCTCAAACTAAACGAGTTGGACCGAAGGTTCTGTTTCCATGCTGTATGATTCTATCACTCTCTTTAGATTTATTTCTTTTTTACTTTCAAGTAAAAAATGATCTGTCTGCTCTTCCTACCAAAATGCAATACCAACTATTTATTTGCGCAGAACTTCATTTGTTAATTATTTGCCCATTCTCCAAGTTTATTAATGCGCTCCTGTAATTTGTTCCAGTCCTCCTCAGTGGTAAAACAAGATCTTCCCTTTTTGAAATCAATGCTGATTATTGATTTATTTTTATTTTTATTTTCTATTTCTATATCTCTGCTTCCTACAGCTCCTCTCTATCCGTCACCACCTCCAGCCCTATACCCCTCCCTATCTCTTGGGCACCCTGGTGAAAGGACTCATGCCTGGCCACCAAGCCCATGGCCCATGGCAGAACACTTAAGAAAGACTGTAAAGTTGAACACTATTTTTCTTTATTCTTCTGCCTTTATATTCTGTTTTGGTTTATTTTTTGTGTTTTAAGATGGTGTCGGAGAGTGGCAACACCATACAACACTTCATTGTATTTTGTAACAAAATACATGTGTTAATAAATCAGATCAAAGATGTCCTTATGTTCTGTCCTTCAGTAAGGATTCCATCATTTTTCCTAACATTGGTGTTAAACCGACTAGTCTGTAATTCTCTGGGCATGTCTGTCAATCTTAAATATAGGAATTAAGTTAGGTTTTTTTTACCAGTCCTCTGGCACTACACATTTTTAATCAATTCTGAAATGAGTGGTAATGCCACTATAGTCTCTGCCCCAGCTTGTTTCAAAATACATGGATGCAATCCACCTGAACTAGGGTTTTTATTCTGAGTTTTAGTTTATTCAATACACCCCCCTTTATATTTTGCATGTAATTATATCACCACTGATATCATTTAATATCAATTCTACCTGTTCTAGATTCCTGGTAAATGCTGAGGCAAAATAAGTATTGTTTCTGTGATCACTATCATTACCTATGATATCCTGTCTATCCCTTAATGGTCCCACTCCTATTACAGCCTTCATTATTTTTATTGATGTTCCTGTAAATTAGTTTGCATTTTTAATATTCCTCAATAATGTAATTTCTTAATTCCTCTTTGCCTTCCCAATTGTGTTTTTTAAACTTCCTTCCTAATTTCTTTGTATTGTCTCTATCATGCTCTTCCTCTGCTTTCTATGTACTCGATGTAGGTCTCAAATGCTCCCTTTATGTTTTTATCATCCATCGAGTTCCATAATTTTTAGTTTGTTCTCTCCATTCAGCAGAACATATTTTCCTGCACTATGTCAAGCTGTTTTAAGTGTTTTCCATAGTTGTTCTGTATGGCTTTCCCAATATAGTTTCCCATTTTGTTTTCCCCCAAGTCCAATATGAAAGAAGACAGAGCCTGCAAAGGGATATCTATAGATTGACAGAGGGAAATGCAAGGTTGTTCATTTTGGCAGGAAGGATAGGAAAACAGAATATTCTTTAAATTGAAAGGGGCTGTGGGACAAAGGAATCTGGGCATCCTGCTACATGAATCACAAAATGTCAGCATGCATTTACAGCAAGTAATTGGGAAGGCAAACAGAATGCTGGCCTTTATTGCAAGGGAGATTGAGTTTGAAATCAAGGAAGTTTAGTGAGACTGCGCTTAGTGTGTGCAGTTTTTGGCCTCCTTACTTAAGGAGGGGCATACTTGCTTTGGAGGCAGTTCAGAGAAGGTTTACTAGGCTGATTCATGGGATGATTCTATGAAGAAAACGTTGAGCATATATCCATTGGCATTCAGAAGAATGAGAGGTGACCTTATTAAAACATGACCTGAATTGGCTAGACAAGGTGGATGCGGAAAGGATATTTCCTCATGTAGAATCTGTAACCAGGAGGCACAGTTTAAGTATAAGGCATCTCTCGTTTAAGACAGATTAGGAAGAATTTATTCATGAAACTGTCAGTCTTTGAAATTCTCTTCCCCAAGAGCCCTGGAGGCTGGCTAACAATATAATCAAGGCTGAGTTTGACAGTTACTTGATTGACAATGGAACTAAGACTTATGGAGGATTGGTGGAAAAATAAAGTTAGATCACAATCAGATCCAGCTGTGACCCTGTCAAGTGGCACAGCAATCTCAATGGGCCGAATGGCTGCCTCCTGCTCTTTTTTGTAGTCCTATTTCTCAGTTCCTCAAAATCAGCTTTTCTCTAACCTATTAACTTGATTTCTGTCCTTTTCTATCATTTTAAAGTCTAAAACTATTCCTAAGTACTGTCGCTGGGAAACGTGGCAGTCAGTTTGCAGCAAACTTCCACAAGGCAGTTTAAAAATGGACGCATTAGACTGCAATAAGTGCTCTGTACGCAAGTACTTAACAGTCTTGGTGCACTCCCTTCTAGTAATGCTCCTGTTTGATCTGATTTCAGTGCACGGCACAGTCATTGACTACTTTTGAACTCGCTTTTCAGCAACTTCAATCTTGAAGAAGCAGAAGCGGCTGAGAGTGAAGAATGTTCGTTTTGACCAGGTCACTGTCTACTACTTCACACGCCGTCAAGGGTTCACCAGTGTGCCAAGCCAGGGAGGTAGTTCCCTGGGCATGGCCAGGCGCCACAACTGCATCCGCAGATACACACTGTGCGAGTTTGCACAGGAGCAGGAACACCTCCACAGGGAAATGCTCCGTGACCACCTGAAGGAGGAGAAACTCAATGTGCGAAAAATGAAGGTAAAAGAGTTACCTGTTTGAGGCTTGCGGTTTGGTTGTGATTCCTTCTGAATAATTTACCCTTGTGACTTGAATGAAGTTCGCAAGTGCAACTCTAGTAACCGTGCTGTCAGAACTTGGAGGGTTCCTTAACCAGACAGTCAACAAGTACTGTCCAGAAGCTGAGTGACTCCAGGTAACATGAGGCCTTGGCATCATCTAGTTTAATTATTTAATGTTCAAAGGATAGTAGTTATGTTAATGGACTAGTAATGCAGAGGCCTGGACGAATGCTCCAGAGACAGGTGTTCAAATCCCACCATAGTATCTGGGTTTAAAAGGTAATAGTGACCATGAAACTAACCAGATTGTTGTAAAAGCCCATCTGATTTATAAACGTCCTTTTTGAGGAAGGATATCTTTTGTCTGGCCTTTAAGTGACTCCAGAGCCAGATGGGTTGACTCGTAACTGCTCCTCTGAAATGGCTGGGCAAGCAACTCTGATGTACAAATCCAGAAGGCGGCCTGTCACCACTGTCTTGATGATGGGTGATAAATGCTGGCCTTGACAATGAAGTCCGCATCCCAAGAATAAATATTAAAGACATTTGTTTTCAAGCTGAACGTAAATGCTCTTAAGGTCTATCATTCCAGTCTCCCTTTATGGAGCGAGCTCAACTTAATTGTGGGTCACAGCCCAAGTCAACACTGGGCTAAACAACTAGCCTTCTGATGGAGAATGCCATTGGGGCATTGCACTGGAAAATTGGTTTCTCTATATCTCAAAAGTGACTTAGCTGACAGAAGATGAGTTGAAAAATTTCAGTATTTGAAGAGGGGAAAATGGCACTACTTTGTGTGGGTAAATTGGTTGTGAAGCTATAGATGGAACTTTGAGGGCTGTGGTTAGTTGAAGTAGAAGCGATAACCAGTCTAATCATAAATGGTGATAAGTGGATGAAGGAAAAGAGCTGAAATGGGGACAGGGTGGATAAACTGTTAAGGCTGCTTGCTTCTCTGGAATGTTGCAGTTCCACGTCATTGCTATGATTGAACTGTCTCAACAAAATTACTTGTTACAGTTTAGTGTCCTAAGTGCTTCAATGTGCAGATCTTTTCCAGGAGTTAACTTCATTGAGATTCATCTGAGTGAACTGCAACAGGCTCCCAAAAAACCACCCTTCTTCCAACACGTCTGACTCCAAGACCTGCCATGAGATTTTGGCCTTTTCTCTTGGGCTGTTTGACCTAAACGCAGTTCTGAGGAAGGGTCACCGGACCCGAAACGTTAACTCTGATTTTTTTTCTTCACAGATGCTGCCAGACCTGCTGAGCTTTTCCAGTAACTTCTGTTTTTGACCAAAACACAGTTTCGCTGTGACGGGATCTTGAGGGAGGGAGAAGCAAAACTGGGGAGGGAGGGAGAGGTGGAGGGAGAAGCAAAAATGGGGAGGGGGGGGAGGTGGAGGGAGATGCAAAACTGGGGAAGGGGATGAGGTGGTGAAATAGAGCATGTCTGTGTAAACAGCCTGGGGTTCACAGTGCCTTTGCGTGCTGGGGAAGGTAGGAGATCATTTTGAGGCAGGTCTAGGCCCGAAACGTCAGCCTTTTTGCTCCTATGATGCTGCTTGGCCTGCTGTGTTCATCCAGCTCTGCACCTTGTTATCCTTTTTGCTGGTCTGCTGAAAAGTGAAGTGCTACTTTTTCAACAGTTAAGATTGATCAATTGTGTGTTGTAAGAAGATGGATGTAACATCAACTAGAATGTGCCACTTAATGTAATAAGTTCAGCCCTCACCCCCTTGATAAGTCACAACACGGGTGTGTGGAGAGGGGGTCTTGGACTGCACATTCTAAATTTTCAATTACAGCCCTGACTAGAAAGCAGAGAGGGTCTGCCATTAACACAAAAGAAACTGAAATTGTTGGAGAAACTCAGCAGTTCTGGCAGCATCTGTGGAGGGAAAGCAGAGTTAATGTTTCAAGTCCAGTGACCCCAAAGAATTTGTTTTCCCTGCACGGATGCTGCCAGAGTTTCTCCAGCAACTTTTTTTGTGTTTCAGATTTCCAGCATTACAATTCTTTGTTTTATTCCTCCTGCCATTGTTTTGTCTATTTCTTTTAACAAACAAGTAGCTTTCTTTTGATTATAGATTCCATCCCATTGGGAGAAAGCAGTTTTAAGGTACAAAGAAAATCAATTCAAAATGGTAAATAGCAAGTAGTTTTCAGTAAAATTCAGTACATTAGAAAGAATGAATTGTAATATTGATGTTTGTTTGTAGATTCTAAAATACTGCGGCAGGTTGTATTAGAAACCAGTATTTTCCAGGGAGGCTTTTCTTCCAGATGCCCTTGGAAATTAAATGTACAGTTAATATTTGTAATTGGCCCTCAAGTCTATCATGTACCACGTATTATAACTGAGCACATCCTTGGGATTATAGGTGACATTGATCAATCTCCGTTGTGGTCCTCTCTCACGAGCAGATTCATTGTTGGACCCCTAGGCTGTAAGCTGCAGACTGATGCCTTTATTGGCGATGACTCGGACTCTACCTTTTCTTTTGTTTTTTAATCAGAGATGAGGTCTATTCCAAAATTGTCCAAGCTTTCCTCGAGAAAGTCTCACAGCACAGTTGTTGCAATGAGCTTTCACATCCAAGGACAACATAGCTTGTAGAATGAACGCATTAGCAGTGAAACCTGATGGAAACATTGCACCAGTACACACAATATTGGTCTTGTTCTTTAGCCCACAGATACCTGACCATAAATTATTCTAAATGTTTCTCAACAGTTGACAAAGAACGGTACAATTGAGTCGGAGGAAGCCAATGTACTCACGATTGATGACGTTTCTGACGATGACATTGATGTGGACAGTATTGAGGTAGATGACTATTTCTTTTTACAACCACTACCCACAAAAAGGCGAAGAGCGTTATTACGTGCATCAGGCGTCAACAGGATTGATACCGAGGAAAAGCATGAGCTGCGAGCCATTCGCTCGTCCAGAGAGGAATGCGGGTGCGACTGTAGGTTTTACTGTGATCCTGAAGTGTGCCCCTGTAGCAAAGCAGGAATCAAATGCCAGGTAAGGTCAAAGCTTATGGCCAATAGAAGTGACTATTATACAACCTCAGGAGATTAATTTAGTGTTGTTTTAATGTAAACTCTTGTGTTGAGTGTGATTATCAAGTTGCTGATACTGATTGCCCAAACAATAAACTCCTAAGACTACAGCACAAACCTGAAATCCATGCCTGGAAAAGGAACTTGGTGGTTGCATGCTGTTTATCACCTGTGTTCACCTCAAGCTGAGCAGGAGAAGAATCCCTTTGGTAACATTTGAGGCATTCCCCTTAAATGATACTTCCATGGTAGAATTTCTCATCCCATTTCATTGCCAGCTAAAAATTTGCACTCTTCCTTTTCTGTAGAGACTGAGGAATTGGTGCCATACACAGTGCAAAACATTTTGAACTGCATGGAAATGCAAATCTGGCACAATATAAAAGTGACTGCTGATTTGCTGTCAGTGGCCAATATCAGTCCTGCTGGGTTGCACTTCTGGAATTTCGGGTAGATGGCTCACACTAAGTTGACAGCCATTTTCACCATGCCAGGCAAACTTAATCCTCATCGCAGCATACATCCCTGCATTTGTATCAGAGATAGTAGGAACTGCAGATGCTGGAAAATCTGAGATAACAAGGTGTAGAGCTGGATGAACACAGCAGGCCAAG